>NC_081426.1:39182824-39446651 GCF_949786415.1 Peromyscus eremicus
CTTTAATCCCAGCACAAGGGAGGCAGAGCCAGGCGGATCTCTGTGAGTTCAAGGCCAGCCTGAGTGGGCTACAGGATGAGTTCTAGGAAAGGCACAAAGCTACACAAAGAAACCCTGTCTTGAAAAACAAAACAAAAAAGACCAGCTAGGTCCACACTTGCAGAACATTGCATCACAGACCAAGAGTCACTAACTTAAGTTTCCCAGTCTGTATTATTCTGCAGGCAAGCCTGTCTGAAGGTTGGTTAAAAAAAAGACATTATCTTCATCTTCCAAGCCTGTGCTATACAAACTTGCTCAGCAGTTATTCAGAAAAGGCTGCAAAAGCCTCTCCTTCCACCATGTCCAGAAATGTAAAAACCCCATAAAGAATTGTCTTCCAGGACCCCTGAACACACCAGCATTCAGGAAATGAAACAGTTATGGGACCGTAAATGGGACATACAGAAAAGACAAATTGGAAACAGCTTCACTCCCTGAAAACAACAGCTTAAGCCTCATCTTCAAGTTCATAGAGCAGAAAGAACCAAACCTCAGAGAGCTGTGGCCTTGAATTATAGAAGACAACAGCCAGTGGACACACATCTGCTCATTAATTATATATGAGCGCTTTCTTCCCCCCTCCCCACTGAAATTTATATTTAGTGAAACAGGGGTCAGGACCTATGGAATCCCCTTGGGAATGAATTCTAAGTCCCCAGTGGATAGTGCCATTTTTATTTATTATTTTAATTATGCTGTTGTAATCAGTGCATAAAATAAAACAAAAGGCATGTGTCTGTAAGAGCTGATACTGTTATGGAAATTGTTAGTGACTTTTTATGAGCACAATAGTCTAGAAATATCAAGGTCCTAGGAAGAACGCTTACAAAATTAAGACCAAAGTTCTACCAAGATTTTTCAGGATCATTCAATCAGCCATATGCCCCTATGCTTGGGTTCTATGTGGTTTATTCAGTCAATAAATAGACTTTGAACTACATTGGGCACGAATACAGATGATAAAAGTCAAAGGAAAAAAATCTTCTGGTGGCCCACATAGAGTCTGCTTCCTAAAGATGGAGGTCAAACCAAACAAGAAAATACATGGATGAATATTAGGTTGAATGAGTCTGGAGATCCAAAGTTTCCATTGTGTCTATCATTAAAAAAGAAAAAACAAAAAAACCCTAACATCCATTTGAATAATCATCTTTCATGGAAGAGGTAAGGACTCCAGAAGGTAAGAGACTGAATCACCTGAGTGTAGCACAGAAGTAATGAGAGAAGGTAGGAAGGACAATTCCACACAATGCTCTTCACTGCTTCCTTTCTCCATGCTCCCAACACACTGTAGAAAGAGATCCATTCGACCTCAGGAAAGGAGAATGAAGTGAGCTTCATTGTGGACAGGATCATACCTGACAATATAACCCTTAGCACAGGGATATCTCTCACAAACTCATACTCCAGGACTGACCCAATGCTAGGCTAGCACACATTTCTCCTGGTTCTACTCCAACTCCCGTGGACCTACTACAAGACTGGCTCTTCAGCCAACCCTCACAATGGCTGATTCCTCATAACCAAATTCTATACCCACTTCCAGTGCCAGGCCCACTCCAACTACCCAGACTCCGTGATACAACTCACAGACTCAGTCAACAGTCTGGCACCCATAGATTCAGATTACAATGAAATACCTGTAGAGCCAAGCTCTAGACTCATCCCAGGATATCCCTTGTGTCTCCAGACATCAGAAATAAATCTGAGGACCCACCCACTAGGCCCATTCCTGTGGGCATGGTATCCAGGCTTACTCCTGTGGACCTCAATACACAGCTGGCCTCTAAGGACCTAAGAACCAGGTCCATCCTCATGAACGGGTACCAGGCAAGTCCATTTGAGAACTAAAGCAGAAAATTCAAAGACCCTGCCAGTCAGCTCACCAAGAGTCACTAGGTAGACTGACTGATAAGTTGGCAAAGACTGAAAGGGTGGCTGCTCCATCAAGGTATTTACACTAACATAAGTCATAAAGATTTCAAGGAAACACAGAAACACAGAAGCACTGAAGGGACACAGTCAAGCACCACTAACTTACCTTAAGGTGAGTTCTGTGAAATACCTGACAGAGAATTAAAATTAGCAGTTACAAAGAAACTTGGTGAGCATGGAAAACATAGGCACACAGCAAAGTGAGGTTGGAAAAAACAACAAAAGAACAAAATTGAAAGTTCAACAACATATAAACAAAACAAGAACCAAACAGACGTAAGTTGAAAACAACATGTCCAAATTTAAAACAAAATCTATGGAGAGTTTTAAGAGCTGACTCAATGGAGCAAAAGAAAGTATCTGCAAACTCAACGACAGCTCATTTAAAATCACCCAGTCAGAGTAATGAACACAAATAGAAAGAATGGGAAAAAAGCTCCTTTGAGACTCATAGAACGCCATCAACATGACCATATGCCAGTCACAGGGAGATAAATGATACATGGTCTCATGTATCCATGGAAACTTTGGAACTCTAAGTGACAAGAACAGATTATAGACTCCTGTTTATCAGGATGTGGGTGCGGAAAGTAAGGAGATAGTGGCCAAAGTATAAAGTTTCAATTACACAGGAAAAAAATAAATTCTGGAAATCTAATGTATAGTGTAGTGATGGGAGCTGTTAACACAACTCAATATTAACACAGTCTTCTCAAAAATGGCAATGATATGAGGGAATCATGTTGTTTTTTTCTAACCTTATATCTGATAATTTTTACCAATAAAGACTTCAGAGTCAGAGGCTGGTGTGAAAACTTGCTAGCTCAGAGAGGTTGAGGAGCAACTAGTTGAACTTCCTCCTTAGAAAGAAAAATCTTTTTCTGCCATTCCAATCCAAAAGGAAATGCCAGACTCTCTTGTTTGTTTTATTTTATTTTTATTTTTTCAATCTGAGTCATTTTAGAAGCAAAGCAAAATAAGGACCCCAGTGAGGAAATTATTTCAGATGTGCTAGGAACCAAGAGATTATACCCGGAAAAAAAGGTACTCACTAAAGTGTGTGTTGTTCAATCAGCTTCCTCAGTGGGTAGCCAGAGCTTCATCCAGGGAAATGAAAAGACACAAACATATCTTGCTGAAAACATACGGAGTCAGATGTTGTAGACACTGCCATACCCAAAAGTCATTGTCTGGATATTTCCATTTCCAAATACATCATGTTTGCTTCTCACTCTGCCAGGCATAACCGGAAGAAAGACAGAAAACGTTCTCTGCACAGAGGGGAAGATACTGCCCTGAGGATGAAGAGATTTGGATGGGATGCTGCAGTGGCTCCGATAGACACATGCTCAGATTGTGGAGAGAAACATAACGATTCAAACTTGCACCAAAGTGAACTCTCTTACTCAAAAAATAACAGTAAACGTCTACATCCTTCAGCCCTACCCAGCAGTGAATTAGACAGGACCTGACACTCTGGTGATAAAGAAGGCACTAGTACTTGGCAAACAAAGATTTCCCCAGAATTAGCCAAAACTAAAACAAAATGACAATGATGAAACCCAAATGGGCACTTGGAGATTTACAGAGCCTATCAAAAGCATTTGGCAAAACAGAAAGAAAAATAAATTGATAAAGACTCAGCTTAAAGTGAATGATTAATCACAGAAGCAATTGAGTGGGAAAAAAATCAGAAGGACAGAATGGCACAGGGCACACACATGATCAGGTGTGGAGAGGAGAAGGTATGCAAGGGTGGGCCACACCTGTGTAGATGAAATTTTAAACAGTCGTATTAAATAAGAAACACAGAGCCAAATACAGAGTTAAAGCCTAAGAGATCAGAGCAAGAACCACGACTACCTTATCTGACCACCTCGCTGCTGTCGCTTCCCCCAGAGAGAGAGAGACCTTCTTCCTGTGTGATTGTCTTTTTATTGCCTTTCTGTTCTGCCTCCTCATTGGCTCTAAACCCAACCACATGATCTCCTCATCACTGCCTGTCTATACAGACTTCCAGGTCTCTATGGTTGGTACTGGGATTCAAAGTTCAGGTCACCTTGCTTGGCTATGTCCTTGAGCACACAGAGACTCTGCCTGCCATGTGATGGAATTAAGGGTGTGTGCTACCACTGCCGGACTTCTGCTTAATGGCTATGACCTCTGATCTCCAGGCAACTTTATTAACATACAAATAAAATCACATTTCAACACAAATAAAATATTATCATACACCTGCATAAGACCCTTCCTTGGTCTTCTAGTTTCTCACAAAAGGATATGATTGTCACGTGGGATCACAAAAGAGCAACACAAAAATGGTGATTTGGCATCCTAGCTACTTTGAAAGAAAAGACATTCCAAGTCCTCAGATGCAACCTCAGTCAGCATCAGGATCTCTCTGACCAGCCCCTGCCCTCCTGGCCTGTCATCATTCTCCTTGCAAAGCAGTTGTAGAAACCAGACCCTTCCCCAAGACAGAACTTGGAAACTCAGAATCCTCTTCCCATAAAAAGCCAGCCATGTAAACATTATCACGAGTTTGTCTTTCGCCCATCTATCTCAGAGCTGCTCCTGAAGAAACTTTCTCATCTGCCCTTGTTAGTAGGTCATGAGACCCTTGCTCCAGAGGATTTGAGCCCCAAGCCTGAGGGGAACAAATGCTGCACCTCAGAGGTCAGAGATCTCTGGACAAGGAGACCTTGCTTCATTCCCAGTCTCTTCCTCTTAGGTCACAATCTTTCTGTCAAATCATACCTCTGCATAGCTATCACTGCTTTATTGAACGTAAGTACAGACAGGCTTTCCCTTGTGTGTTTCGGCTTGACTTCTGAAGACCGCCACTTATTTATCAAGTCATTTACCTTTTTAACCTGCTCCTCATCATTGCAATGTTGCCTGTGACCCTTATGAAGAGTAGGTAAAGACACCCTCTCACTTCTCCAGTGTCAATATTAGAACATTCTATTTCTACCTAATCTCCTGTGTTGGTTCTCTTCCCACAGGGAAAGATGGATCTTGCTCAACCAATTCTTTTTGTTGTCATTAGACCAAAGAATCCTGAAGTCAACAACATATCCATGTATTGCTTTATTTAGACACTGGGCCTGCAAGAACACTGTGATTTCTAACAAGTCAAGAATCTAACATCCAGAAGGTACAAACCTTGAAAGTACACACACACACACACACACACACACACACACACACACACACACACACACACACTTCTGCTGGGCATGCTAGCTTCACATCGCAAATGTTTCCTGAACAGCAGGAATTTTAATTAAATACAAAAAATCTAATTTGGCCTAAATTGGCTTGCAACAAAAGGTGTTAAGAGGAACAGAAATTGTTCGGCAACATGAGTATTTTGGGAAGTGGTGGACTAAATTCGTTGACAACTGTAATGAAAAGTGGTGCTGAAAATACGAGGTATGGAATATGCTAGAAAGCCTGAAGATACTCAACTGTGCATTTTGATAGCGGACAATAACTTATTATAAACATCTACTCATGGAACTAATTTCACCTGAAGCTAACACCAAGGAGCAGAGGTTGATCCCTGATAATCTTTCAAAGGAAAGATAGACATAAACCTATGCTTTGTTTAGAATGAATGTCAAGGCTTGGACAGACAATGGTGTATATTGTGTGTCTTCTTTATTCCAAGC
The DNA here is from genome assembly GCF_949786415.1 of Peromyscus eremicus. Classification (NCBI taxonomy): domain Eukaryota; kingdom Metazoa; phylum Chordata; class Mammalia; order Rodentia; family Cricetidae; genus Peromyscus; species Peromyscus eremicus. The sequence continues at coordinate 39,188,476 of NC_081426.1, forward strand.
TATGGGGTCTGAACTGAGGAAAGGATCTTTGCTAGCAGGAAAGAAAGAATGACTAACTACTAGATAGGTCTAGCAAAAACAGAATGTGAGAAATTTGAGAACCAATAGCAGAACTGATGAAGTTATAAGCCACACAACAGAGACGGAGCGAGGGAGAAAGTGATACTCCAGAAAAAAAGTACTAAACCATAGCAGAGTGGGGGCAAGGAAGGACAGCAGCTGTAACATAGCTAATACTTAAAAATATATAAAAATAAACATGAAGACCTGGGCTAACTGTGAGAAGAAATTTAGATCATCGTGGGACACCGTAATTTACAGTATTTCAGTTTTCCTGGTATAAGATGAATGGAGAGAAGTAAATAGAGAGATCACACAAAGAGACATGCCCGTGGAGGTTTGGCTGTTGAGTGGTTCATCTGCACATATGCTGCCCATGATGACGGAAGGAACTGAAGTGGAGAGAAAAACACTAGTATAATGGCCAGCGTCTTCTGTGTATACAGGGGAAAGGTCTGGAGTTAAGAAATAAAGACAATGAGGAGTAGTAAAAAGGGGTGTGGGTGGGTATCATTACCCTCAGAGGAAGAGGCCTTTTACACCCATGACTATAAAAGAGTCGTGATCTAGAAGCAGATAAAAAAATCTATGCTTGGGTCCCCCTAAATCTTGAAAGATGGGAGAAACTCAGCCTTCAGTGAAAGAGGAAGCAAGCAAGCATCCTTGCAGGTCCAGCTGCTGTTGAGGAGAGATGGTGCTCCCCACTGTGCTCTGTGTGTGTGCTAGCTCCCTTGAGTATTAGAGCTGAAAAACAAATAACAATTTTCATAATTGTATAAGCCCAAGATACACTGTGCCCCCATTGCCTTTTCCATGAATGCTATGCTACAAACTGAAATATTAGGAAAATATTAGGAAAATAGACACATTCTACCATAAATTTTTCATACATGTCTGATCACTGAACCATTGTCCTGGTAGTGATATCTAGTAACACCTTGCTAGACAGGCATCCTATATGTCATGGTTAATTTTTGTCAACTTGACACAAAGTTGAGTCACCTGGGAAGAGGGGACATCAGTGGAGGAATGTCTCTATCAGAGTCACCTGTGGACATGTCTATAGGACATTTTCTTGATTAATGTTTAATGCAGGATGCTGCCACTCTGGGGGCAGGGGCTTTTAGTTTGTATAAAAAGACAGGCTGAGCAAGCCACAGAAATCAAGCCAGTAAAGACCATTCCTCCACAGTTTCTGCTTCAATTCCTGCCTCCATGCTCCTGCCTTGAGCTCCTGCCCTGGCTTCTCTTGATGATAGGCTTTTCCTTGGAAGTGTAAGATCAAATAAACTCTTTTTCCCCAAAATTGCTCTCATTCAGTGTTTTATCACAGCAACAGAGAAGCAAATTAAGGCACTATAGCATGTGGGAAACATTGAGATAAGGTAAGAAGGAAAAAGGCCTTGGTGGAAAGGTACAAAGGTTGAAGGCAGGAAGGCCTGTATGGAATACAAGTCAGCTTGGCTGGTTTTGGACTCAGCTCTGACAGTTCAGGGGTCTATAACCATGGGTAAGCTATTTCTCCTCATTGTGCCTCAATTATTTCCCTGTGGAAGAAAGAAGAGGATGCAGGCCAGGAGATAGACATGTGACAGGGCGATGATAGAATTTAGATTCATAAACCCACAAAAGCTTAGAAAAATGACTAGAGAGATACTATTGTGGAGTCTATCTGCAGTAGCAGAGTTATTCTGAATGACAGACTGTCTTCTGAGCAGTAAGAGCTGCCAGGGAGGAACAACTGCAGTTACACAGGGAGAACGCAGGAGGCCCAGATCTCAGATGGACTTGAACTGTATAGGAACCTAGATCCCAAGTGCAAGGCTGCAGAAACGTAATTAAAAATCCTACCTGCCTGCATAGCCTAGGGGCTCCCAGTGTAACCATTTCATACATGGGCTGCAGAAAACAAGAGATCAGTGTGCTGATCATGGAAACTTCCTCCCATACATGAAGCTTTTGGGCCCTTCCTTTGTCCATTAGTACAGAAAGATCTTCAGTGGTCTTTCATCCAAATGTAAGTGTAGGTAGCTCTCCACACCCTCCCCTCTGCCTCTTTCTCTTTGCACATCTGAGAGATGGTCTATCCCTACTAGTTGGGTGGATGGCCTTCTCCTTCAGAGTAGTAAAAGGCAAAGTTGTGTGTGTGCACATTTTTGTGTATGAATAAGGACACATATGCCATAGCATTCATGTGAAGGACCTGGCCTTACACCTTGTTTGAGAGAGGGTCTCTTTGTTGTTTTTCTGCAGCATATGACGGACTAGCTTGCCATGAGTGTCTGGCCCATCGCCTGCCTCTACTTCCCATCTCCCTGGAGAAGTGGGAAGATTACATCTGCATCTATCTTTTACATGGGATTTGTGGACTTGAACTCAGGTCCTCATGCTTGTATAGCAAGTGGTTTTACCCACTGAGCCATCTCAACATCCCTCCAGTCCACTTTGTAACAAGGAAAGTGAGCAATAAATACAGAGGTCTTTCTAATCAGTCTCTCTTCACATTTAATGACCATTTCCTTTCCTGCTCACTTATCTTTCTCCCAAGGCGTCACTGTCCTCACTTTAGCTGACAGTTTTAAGTAAGAACATTGTACTGTGTCCATGTCTCAAATCCAATAAGACAGAGTATGCTTTCCCTCCCCTCTGAAAGAGAAAGAAGACAAGTAGAGAAGACTGCTTTGGGCCACTATGAAAATGCTCTGACCAGTTACAGACATGGCCCTGGAGGAGAAGTTGGGCAGTTCATGTATTTATTATTCAAGACTCAACTGGACAAAACATGGTGAAGTGGATGTCTAGAGAAAATTTAAAAAAATAACCCAAAAGTTTCTTTGATGAGTGTCTTAACCCATGTAGAACTCTATCAGAATCTTCCACCTTCCTGTTGGTTGCATATAACAGCCCTACTTCTATGGGCCAGCCTGTGTTGGTGAGGTAATAGCTGACTTCAGTATGTATCAGGACATCTGAAGTGGAATCATCTATGCTTTAGGAAATAGTCATGAGAATATGTACCATGTTAACAGAACTGATCATAATGAAGGTGTGTGTTCACTTGGTGATCTGGTGTTTAACACCTGTCAGGATGGCTTAGTGAAGCACTAGTTACCTTTTATTTGGTATTGATGGAGTGGACCATCAGTCCTGGGCTTACCAGCCTTTGTACTTGGCATTATTCTTAGAATAGGGAAGAAACCACAATGAGGAGAGAAGGAAGACGTGGAAGAGGAGTTTAAGGGAATTTAAGAGAAGAGAAAGAAGGTGCACAGGTCTATAGGAGAGAAAAAAAATGTGTTTCATCAGCTAAGCAAGATCCATGCCTGACACCCATGCACTGAAACAGATTAGTAAGACAAAAACATAGTAAATTTATTTAATATTACGCTTACATAACTGAGGAGTTTTCAGAAATGAAGATCAAAGACTCAGAGAGATCTACTTGATACAGACAGTGTTGCAGAAGGCAGATTGGTTAACAAAAGACACTATCCAATGGAAGTAAACCTGGGCGAACTCAGCAAGGCTCTGGTACCTGTTTCCACCCACAGTCCCTCAGAAAGGGAGGAGCAAAGCCCTTGAGACTAAAGAAGCTAAAGAAACCTGTGAAACTTGGAGGACTTGGAAGACTCCGAAAGCTAGCCGACTCAGAGCTTCTGCAAGCAGAAAATGGCTACCAGAGAGGAGGAGATGTCAGGGAGGCTGCAAGTTGGACAGAGGGCTGCAGAGCTGCATGGCTGCAGATTTCGTGAGCTGTCACCTATGATGGGTGGAACTTTCGGTGACATAGCTGTCTCTAAATCACCCAGTGTCCTGTAAGAAAATAAACCCATCGGTTGGCTAAACTGAGCGTCAATGGAATTGTTTCTCTGCTCTGTTCAGTGCCCTCTCTAGAGAGAAAGCACAATTGTTCATGTCTCCCCAGAAGAAGTGCGACAGCAGCTTGTTTGTTCAGATTCTCCTTCGGGGTCTCCAGGTGGGGGGCAGGACCCCTGTCACATGAGGGTGATCAGGAGAGAGTAAGAGAAGGTCAGAGTGTAAACTTTCTTGAACTCGCTGGGGGTACTGAGGAGCCGCATTTGAGGACATCATGTTTGGAGCCCTAGTAAGAATAAGACCCAGAGTTTTGGACATGACTTCCCTAGCTAATTTCTCTCCTTGTTGTAATATATAAAGGTCCCCAGCAATGGGACCTGCATGTGTTATTTTTTCCTCAGAGGGCGCTCTAAGAGATGTGTCTCACTTTTGAGAACAAAAGCTACAAAGTAGCAAAGACTTCATTTGCTTTAACAGCTAATGCAACATTTCTAACAACCCTCTTTGTATTCTCCTCACCCCCGGTTTGCAAGGAAGTCTCTGTCTTAGAAACGCTCTATTGATGGACCAGGGCCAGAACAACATGACCAAGATTTTTATCCACAGAGGCTTTCAGGGAAACTGAATGCCGGTTTGTTCAGCTCATAGGCTCCAGTCCTTCTGTGGATACACAAGCAAGGGCCTGAATGTGAGGCTTTCTGGGCTCCATTTCCCATCTCACCCAGAGCCACACAGCTCAGATCTGTAATATCAACTGGGGTTCTGTAATATTATATTGCCAAAGGCTCCCATTGCTAAAATCAAAGTTTGGAACCCATAACACTGCACTGGGCTGAAAAGATGAGAAAATGTTCCTCTCCCTAAAGTCACTGTCAAGGGAAAGCAGTTGGCATCACCCTCACTGGAATTAGAATATATTTGAGTTTCTGTACTTTGGGGGTTTTCAGATGTAGTCTAGTTATCAAGGAGCTCACAGCTCAGTTGATAATGGGCATGTCTCTAAAATATTAATCCAGGCAATAAAAACTAGTCAATTCTTCAAGGGGAATGTTTGAATACTTGATCATTAGGGAGTGGTGCTACTTGATAGAGATTAGGTGGTGTGGCCTTGTTGGAGGAAGTGTGTCACTGGGGGTGGGGCTTTGAGTTTCAGATGCTAAAGCCAGGCTCAGTCTCTCAGTCTCTCTCTCTCTCTCTCTTTCTCTCTCTCTCTCTCTCTCTCTCTCTCTCTCTCTCTCTCTCTCTCCCTCTCTCCCTCCCTCCCTCCCTCCCTTCCTCCTTCTCCACTCTCCTGCCTGAAGATACAGCTATAGAAATCTCAGCTACCTCTTCAACACTATGTCTGCCAGCATGCCACCATGATTTCGGCCATGATGATAATGGGCTAAACCTCTGAACTTTAAACCAGCCCCAATTAAATGCTTTCTTTTATAAGAGTTGCCTTGGTCATGGTGTCTCTTCACAACACAAGAACACCAACTAAGACATCATCAAAGACTTTATTAGAAAAGGAGGTATTTTTAGAAGTTACAATTTAAAGATGGGTTCCTCAGAATTTATTTTGTATATATAATTGCATATGTGTGCTATGTAGATACATTTATATATGGTTACACATTTGGAAGGAAGCCATAGGATATGTGGATGTCCTTTCAAAAATCCACCTTCAATTTGAAATAGGGTTCTCAAATATGCCAAGTGGGGCAGTTTGGCTAGAAGTCATAGAAGTCTACCTGTCTCCATTTCCCAGTGCTTGGATTAAAAGTCCATATGACTACACCCAGATTTTCACATGGGTTCTGGGGATTGGACTTAGGTCCTCATGTTTGCAAGGCAAGAACTTTTCCAACAAAACAACCTCCACAGTCTGCTTTCCAGTATTTCAAAAATTTGTTTATGTACTGTGAGAGAAATAATGAAGACCAAGTGAAGATTACAATTCATATGAAGAAGTACATCATGGAAAATAAAGCAAGAAAGATGGTTCAATAATGCCCACCTTCATTGTGCTATGCATTTTTACAAATGACTTGAACTTCATTCTTACTTTAACACAGTTAACAATCTGAGTGTGGTGGTACACATCTGTCATATAAAGACTTCAGAGACTGGGGTGAGAGGACTACAAGTTCAAAGTCAGCCTGGGCTACAAAGCTATACTGTGTCTTAAAAGAAAAAGAAAAATTAAAAAGCAAACATGTTTGGGGAGTAAAGTAGGTAGGTCATTCCCATGCCTGCCTGTATGGGGATTCTCACAGATTTTTTTTTTTGTTGTTGTTGTTGTTGTTGTTGTTGTTTTTCGAGACAGGGTTTCTCTGTGTAGCTTTGTGCCTTTCCTGGGACTTACTTGATAGCCCAGGCTGGCCTTGAACTCACAGAGATCCGCCTGGCTCTGCCTCCTGAGTGCTGGGATTAAAGGCGTGCACCACCACCGCCCGGCTCTCACAGATTTTCAATACCCTTCACTGATAACTGCCTCCACCCTTCTTCCCTTGGGGAATGAGCTGATACAATTTTTTGTCACATGTTCTTAGGCTTAAATGATTTTATATCCTAGTCTATTGACCCAAGAGACACCACTATTATGATCTCTCTAAGAACCAGAACTAGACTTTGGGTATCTCAGCACATGTGTTCAAATTTAAACACACCATCTTTCTGCTTAACTAATCTTACACTTACTTCTGTCTGTGGTCATGATCCTAACTCAGGTGCTGGGAACCCAACTCAGGTCCTCTGCAAGAGCAGCCCAGTCCTGTCATCTAACCAATCTCTTAAAGTTGAATATTTAAATTGTTTCCAATTTGTATAAGCTAATACAGTTCTTTCCTTTAAAGTGAAATTATAAAGGAGAAAGTTATAGATTAAAAGACACTCAAAAGTCCCTGTTATCTGAATGCTGCAGTGTCAAATTGCCACACAAAAAAGGTGTTGACAGCTTTGTCCATGACATAAGTAAATGGATGGCTTCTCCAGTTGATACAGATATTCTAGCTACCTACCAGTCTATTTGATGCCAAATTGAAGGTGAAAGGATATGTCATTATTTCTAATTGTACTTTTGTAAGCCATATTTTTCATATTTTGTGTTATTTAAATGATCTCTTTTGTGAATGACCTTTGCTATATTTTCCTACTGATTTTTGAAGACCCCTCAATTTTTGAATTATATAATTATGGATATATGTGAAACAATGACACAGTCTTCAAGAGCTAAGCTTTATGACATGTACTGCACATAAATTTTCAACCAACAATTTGATCACAAACTGTCCACTGTTATTAATATTTCTGATATATAGATATGATATTTTTAGGTAACTAAATCTATTAATATTCTTTTGTTGGCTCTGACATCATATTTATGATGTCTAATCTTGATTGTCAACTTGATCTCAACCAATCAAGAGACATACCTCTGGCAGGTCATAGGGCATTTCTGTGAAGGATTGCCTGAGAGGACACATCTCCTGGCATGGGGTCCAGATACAAGGAAGTCTGAAGAAACAGCAACATTTCTTGCCTGCCTGCCCTCACTTCTTACTGATGAGTGTGTCCTTCCTACTCTTGCTGCTGCTAGTATCCTTAAGTGACAGCCTATTCCAGTGTCTTTGGCCTTCCAAAGTGAGCTGAAGGTCATTGACTCTCTCAGGAACTTCCAGGCCAGGCCTTCAGCACTAGGTTGGGACTGCTGAGATATCCAGTTTGTAGACTGAGTACCTGTCAGGTTCTCAGCCTCTCCAGCATGCAGATGATGTCATTGATGGGCACTGAAGAATTCTCTATTGTGTAAGTTAATCTGCTACATATAGCACACACACATACAGACACATACACAATCAGTTGTTATTTTATTTATAAAACTCTGTTTTATATAGACTGTAGCACTAGGAGCAGGGTCTTTCTCTCGAGACACATTTTGTATTGTCCCTATGCAGAACACAGGTATCTCTTTAATGGCACTAACCTCTTCAACAACTGCAGCTGCTTTTTCATCTCACACTTACTCTACAACTTCCAACTCACTCGTTTCCCGACAAAACTATTATTTTTCATACCTTCCTGCTCCATTGTTGCTCTCTCACTGGAGAACTAGATAAGAGCTAGGAGCAGTAACCATGACACAGTCTGAATATCATCCACTCCTGCGATATCCTCCACCAAACATATTAGTCCATTGTTTTTCAGTCAGCCTCACCAAGTTCTCCAAACCCAGGCAGGATGCAGCCATACTGTTTGCTAGACTTTAACATATAACCAATAGCCCAAATCTTGAGAGAGTCTCAATTCTTCTTTGAAACCTCATGAACCAGACTAAATTGTCCACATTTCCTACCACATCCAGGTCTTCTGAATGCCACAAGGATGACTTGTTAAACACTGTCAAAAAGCACTTTAGGTATATTCCAGCCCCAAGTGCCAGACCATTCTACATTCCTCCCACAAAACGGTTCCAAAGGCCTACAAACCATTTGGTTAGGTTTATCAAAGCCATAGCCCCACACCTTAAAAGCAATTCTCTGTATTTCTTTGATCATTGCTATGACCAAATACCTAACAAGATGCAATGTGGAAAAGAAAAGTTTTCTTTTGGCTTACAACATAAGGAGGACTACACTCCATCATAGTCAGGAAGGCATGGTGACAGGAACACAAAGCAGCTGGGAATTGAAGTCAGGAAGCAGGGTGCACAGGAAGTGGAGCTGGGCTATAAAGCCTCAAGGCCCACCCCTAGTGACTCACTTCCTTCAGCAAAACTCTACCTCCAAAAATTCTCACAATTTTCCCAAAGAGCACTGCCAGCAGGGGACCAAATGTGCAAACATCCTAGGCTGTGGGGAAATTTCACATTCAACCCACAACTATGTAATATATGGCCTCTCTGATCCACTAAATCCATAAATGCTCACGTATTTTCTTCTAACACTTTTTTGTTTCTATATTTAAATTTTTAATGTGCGATATAAGCTGCAAATGGAATAAAGCACAGGTCTAAATTTTCCTCCAGAATGGGCAGTATTCCTAATCACCCACTGACTGTAATAATTCCTCCTTTTCATACAGATTTTAAATGCTATGTTTATCCTTATGTTAGGTTCTCAGAAATGCCAGAGGCTGGATTTCATTCCTGTCCAAGCCAATTTGTGCATTTCCAAAACAGTATCATTCTGCTTGAATTCTTTCTCTTTTTATTCTTTGATAATTATATCTGATTTTGCTAATATCTCCTTCTTTCTCTTTGTGTTGTATGCTTAATTTTATATTTCACATTGAACTTAAAAAAGAATCTTAGATTTTCATCTCCTTCAAGGATATCATTTAAGTCTTGTTTACTTCCTTTAACTCATTAGTTCATTTGACAAATGTTAACTGATCGCTTGCTATAAATCTAGGAACAAAGCTAGCGAAGAGTAAGGTTGGAGAAAGCAAGCAAACGCAGCTGCACCCTTCAGGATCGTGCCACAGATGGGAGACTGTCATCCATCCAAAAGGAATAAAACTCATATTCACTTTAAACAGTAATAAATAAAAGGAGAGGGAAATAAGGGGAGAGTTTCTTGTTTGAACCTCTGCCACGTTGCTTCATCCTTACTCATCCTGTACTGTTAAGAACAGCCTCCCACCAAGCTTTGGTCATTTCTTTGGATAATCTTGTTTTGTTTCTTTCCATTATCATTTTCCTAAGTCAGGTTTGAAACAGAGTAGTGGTTATAATTATGACCCACTTCACATTCATGCGAACTCTGTGCCATTTGACTAGTAAGGATTATGCTGGACATTCTACACTCAACAGAAAGGTAGAGGGAGGAGGGGGAAGAGGAGAAGGGGGGATGAAAAGGAGAAGTAGATAGTTGGAGGAGGAGAAGGAGAATGCAAATCCATTTTCTAAGATGTGAGTGACCAAAGTTAATTCATGAGATGTTGGTTCAAGGACATCTGTGGACAATATGCTCATGTTCTTTTCCTTCCTCTCTATCTGGGATCATATCTTTTATCATCTCTAGTGTTTATGTGTGTGCTTTTACTGTTATTTTCTTCATGAGACTTCCAAGAAATTTCCTTTTTTATGGGTCTTTCCAGAGAACCAGCTTATAAACATTCCTATCATCACTGCCCCTTTCTCCACATTGATTAATTTCTGCTTTTATCTTCTGCATTCCTTGATTTGTTCTACTTTTCACAAGATTATAAGTGAGAAAAAGTGCAATCCATTCATGCCTTCTGTTGTCAAGTTTCTAATCCCAGTGTTAATAATCCCACATCACTGAATGCATGGGGTCATGGTCAAGTACGTAGATTCTGGTGTGGTACCAGTGGTGTAGTTCCATCACACAGCTCTGCCCTGAACAACTGTGTATTACAGGCATATAGTTTCCACATCTGTAAAATGAAGCTAATGATTATGAAACATCTCCCAGGGTTGATGTGACGATTGCTTGAGCAAAGATCTGGAAAGCTCTTGAAGCAGGTCTTGGCACACAGTCACTGCTTTGTAATACATGAATAAATTACATTGATGCAGTGCTTGATTCTTTACAAAGCTTCTCACATTAATTTTCTCTCTTAGAGAGCAAGACAATCCCATGAGGCAAACAGTCTTCATCAAGACTCTGTGTAAGATAAATCTAGGCAGAGTCAAGTTAGTGAGTGGGAGAGTCAGGTCTTAGGACTCTGTGATCAGGGCATTGATTTGAGGCCAAGTGAACTCTTACGTTCAGGACACTTGGGTGGATCAACATAGGAAAGTACGTGCCTGGCTCAGATCCAGACATTGGCAACAGTAGCAGACTAGGAGCCCCTCCTTGGGACGGCAATCTACCCAATACTGGGACTGACAGCTTGGTCAACCCCCATGGGGCTGCCTGGCTCTGTCCAAGTGCAGGCTGCTATCACAGGAAGCAGTGGAGGAAGATCTTGTCTAAGTGCAGGAGATGTGGGTTCCTATTGTGCTGCTGCCTGGATCCTCTTTAGTGAGCCTGAGATTGGTAATTTGTTCTGCTCTGTCTTAATTTTCTCCAACAGGAAAAAGGAAAAATAATTCTGTCCAGTGTCCTTTATAAATACCCTACAAAATTCAAAGTATGCTGGTGTTGGTGAACACTTTGAAAGTTGTGGGTGTATCCAACCTGTGGCCCATGGGCCACACATGGTCCAGGAGAGCTATGAATGAATGTGGCTCAATACCTTTGTGGATAACAACATCATACTACAATGTCATAATGTTGACCATCACCGTTGCTTTCCACACAAGTGAGATAGCACCATAAATTTCTTTGCTTACACAGCTCGAGAATGAAATGTAACATGGAAGCAGCTCTCAAGCTTCACTATGGGCCCCACAGTCATATGCCTAGGAAACTGCCTCAACTCTTGCTCGTACTGAGAGCATCAACATCCTCACATGACAAAAGGAGAAAACCTCTAGCTATACATTCAAACAGAAATGCAATTTCCAATTGGCGTTTACTTGATGGTAAACACAACAGAATTTTTCATAAACAATTTCCATGGAACACCTGTAAAATTAAACAAGAGAGGACTTGGGGTACAGCGGAGTTGTATAAGGCTTAGCTAGCATGGACAAGGTTCAACTCTTAGTACCACAATGAAGAAAAAAAATGTAACTATGTAAGGGGCTGGGGAGAAATATCTGTGGGTAAGACTGCTATGCAAGCATTAGGACCTGAGTTCAAATTCCAGGGACCTACATAAGATGATGGTTGTGTGTATACCTATAAGCCTGATACTGTGGAGGGAGGCAACAAAAGAGGATCCCTAGGTTTGATGGCTAACAGCCTAGTTCCAAGTTCAACAAGAGAACCTGTCTCAAAAGAGTAAGGTAGAGAACAGCAGAGCAAGATGCCTGACATTCTCCTCTGGCCTCACACGCCACACCACACCACACACACACACACACACACACACACACACACACACACACACACCAGGAAAGATGAGGAAGCAAAGCTTCCCTTAGCTCTTCTTTGTTGTTGTAAGAGTGTGAACCCCTTGGGGAAAATCAAATTCAGTGGGGAAAGGGATTAATCCATGTCCGTTACACATTATAAGAACCATGTCCATTGATACTTATGCCTTGTCCACTGAAATTCTCTGACATTTTTAACTCACTATACTTTGGTCTCTATTCTTGTAACCTGAGCTGAATTTGTTTATTAACTAGTTTATATTTTCTTGATGAACAGCTAGTTTGACTTTCATAAAATTTCAGAATAGTAATGGAAGAAGATGCATAGGTCATGGGTGTATGTATAAAGGGCAGGTAAGTGTGGGAGACAGTGCCCTGATTTCTGATTTCTATTTCAAGTAGAATCCTATTATGTGAACATCTGGATTTTAGAATAGAATTTTTCTCCTTTTGCAAAGAAGAGAGAGAAGGAGAGGGAGGGGGTGGAGGAAGGGAGAGAGGGAGAGATTCTTCTGAGAGCTGAAATGTTTCTACTTTTAAGTGTTTTATTCTTTTGCTGTCAGGGGAGGCAGGGAATTGTGAGAAGGGAAAAGATTAGATATGGAAAATAAAGAAATTGATGTTCAAAGAGTTTGTTGAAGAGGACCTTGGCTGGACTTGCCATTTGAGGAGAGGATATAGTTCTCTGTGGCTACTTCTGGATGCACCTATGCCTACTCTAGCTAGCAAAGGAACCCCAGGGCTGCTTCCCTAAAGCCCCTATGGATATAAGATGTTCTTAGCCAGATACAATATGTGTCCTTAAAGAATGCTATTGTCTATTCCAATTGCTTGGCCCTCATCAGACCACCTCAGAACAACACATACAGGTAGAGGCCAGCAAGGTGGACAGCAGTGAGTGATGATATGATATCTATTGTTAGATATTTATCTGTACACATACCCAGATGATCCCAGAGAAAGAAAAAAATCTCATCTAACCCACTAGAAAACAAAGTTTTTACCTGTTATAGTCACTTGGCATATGAAAGATATACAAGAAATGTCTGCAAAATGAGTGAATGAGTCTTAACAACTTAGTAGAGATGGGATAATTATGATGGGTGTGGCAGTTTTGACATTATGTAGCTCCCAAATGTGTGGATTGGATATATATGGTCTCCAATGCAGCAGTGTTCAGAGGTGAAATTTTGGGGAAATGACCATGAGGAGTCTGCCTATAGCAACAAATTAATCCATTGATAGATTCAGACATTAAATGACTATTGGGAGGTAATGGAACTGTGGAAAGTGGAGTTTAGTTAACAGAAGGGTCACTGATACCATGCCCTGGAAAAGTATGCTTATTTTAGACCTTCACTTGTCACTCTATCCGTTTTGTGGCTGCCATGGTGCAAGAAACTTCTTTCTACTACATTGTCCCGTCCCATGATGTTCTGCTCTGCACCCCTGACCTGGAACAATAGGACAAACCGATCATGGGCTGAAACTAGGAGCCACGATAGCCTTTTAAACTTTTTGGCAGATGTTTATCCCAGCAATGAAAGGCCAGGTTAATCCAACGAGATAGCAACATTTCAGAAATGCTAATGGTAGAGGTGCTGGGATTCAAAACCAGGGATGCCCGGGTTCTACAACCAGTGCCTTTTAAGGTACCTTGTTGTCCTCACATAACCAACTGTGATGAATGCAGAGGACACTCTGATCTGGAGCTTCAAGTCACATTCTCCAAAGATCCAGTGAGGAATGGAAATATTTATCTGAGGAAAGAACATCTCTAACAAGATATGACAAGGCACTAAGCTGAAAGGATTAGTCCAAGGTCAAATAATGGATATACATACTGTCACTCAGCACTGCCATTCCCATAACAGACTTCTACACTCTAAGCAGTCATTTTTTCCACTGAATATTCTCAGCAACTGTCTATGTACCCCTCCCCATTGACTGAAGCAAGCATGCTTGATAAGTGCTCTTTGGTGTTGCTAGGATAACTTTTTTAACTTTCTTTTTACTTATTCTTTGTGTCTTTCACATCATGCATCTCAGTCCCATTCATTTCCCCGTCCCTTCATATCCACCCTCTGCCCTTGTAACCTCCCCTCCCCAAATAGAATAAAATAAAATTTAAAAGAAAAAGAAAGAAAGAAAAAGGAAAAATTGTCATGGAAGCTGTAGTATGACACAGTGAGTCACACAGTAAACCCTTTTATTCATATATCTTTATGTGCAAGGGTTCAATGCAGAGTCATTGGTCTGGTTCGAGGCCTCTGGTTTCTGCTACGCTGTCGATGCTGGGCCCTCACTGGGGCTCCTCTAGGTTATCCTGTTGTTGCCCTGTGTCATGGAGATCCTGCAGCTTTGGGTCTTCAGGTCAGGTCCCTTCACGTGCTCCAGCAGATCATAGATGAGGGTGGATGCTGAGGTAGGCCAACTCATAACCCTGGTTCTGGATCTGTGTAGTTGCAAGGTTGGCTCCCACCAGCCCTCCCTGGTCTTCACTACTGGGGTGAGCTCCTCTGCGTTAGCTAGGTTAATTTCTAATGTCCCTCTCTCTAATTTATTTTGTCCCTCACTGCTTTTTACCTTATTCTTATGTTTTACAATGTGAAATGAATCATGAAAGTCTCTCTTCTACCCCATGGAACAAAACCCCAGGTAGACTCTAGGTGTTCCCCAACAATGTCCTCTATTAAATCTACCTTCCAGATTAAAAAACACTATTAACTACAACTCGTACAAATGTTGGTGACAGGAAAAGATGCCCCTTTCTGAGGTTTAGACAACAACTCTCACAAACACTGAATTCCATGAGCTAGCTAAAGCAAAGTTCTGGGACACATTTTAAATATAAAGAACTAGCCTTGTTCACTGACTTACAGTCAACATTTTCCTGGGTCCCACATAAAATGAAGACTGCCACAAGACAAGTTGGCCCATTGAAAATGCCGTTTTCTAAGCAGCATCACATTTGGATTTGGGCCAAGCTCAAGGACTGTAAAATAAGGGTTGCTTTTTGTCCCTAATGTGAGTTTCACAGCTGGGTATCTGGCTTTTGATGGTTTAGGAAGAATAAGAGGGAAGATTTCATATTGATTTGTTTCCAAGTTTACTTTTTAATAACACAAATAACCTTCAGTATCTCCTAAGGAATTCTTTCAACACTATCACAGTATAAAGCTCAAATCTCTAGGTTGGAAATCCTAGCCCATGTTCTACTCAGGGTTGTTAGTTCCAAACAATAGAAATCAATTCTGATTGACTTAAGTATTAAATAGGAAGTGAATGCATAGGGTGGTCAAGGAATTGAGCTGATGGTTGAAGAACTAGGCTCAAGAAAAGATAAAAATATCTGAGCACAGTCAGGCTCTTGTGGCACCCACAGAGGTCCTGATCTCTTTTTCAGCACTCTGGACTGCTAGGCACAGGTGCCTTGGACACCAACACCTGACACTGAGACATGAATCTTGTCTGTTTGTCCCTATGCTTTTGCCTCATTCTTCATAATCCAAACAAGATAATCACACTTAAACGTTGGTCCAAGATTTTGCTGTTAGTGAGTGGAGACAGGAAATAATTGCCCATCTTTTCCAATAGGAAAGTGTTTAAGAGCTGGGAAATCCAAATGATGAAATCCTGTTAAAACAAAATGTGCAAATGAATACAAAATAAATATTTCATGTCAGTGAGCTGCCTCAATGACAAACAAGTACCTGTATTTATTAATTTCTTCAAGCAGTATATAAAATACTATATTATATGTTATATACATTCAGGCAATGCACCATGCAAAACACATAAATAATCTCCATTATCTCTGTGAACTCTGCATTGCATCCCTAGGGTGACAGGTATTATCTTGTTAGGGCCAAGGAAAAGAAATGGGTGACACAGCATGTAAACATAAGAACCAAAATTCAAAGGAAATCTTGAAGCCCACGTTAGTTCCCTAACCACTGAGTCGTACTTTTTCTCAGTGAGCACCGTTACTCTGCCTTGGCTCTGGATTTGCACCTGCTGGGAACATGATGGATGTTTGTGCTGACGTTTCCTTACAACAGACATTCTGAGAGTACTTTCTACGTACAAGTCAATGTTACTGGCACCGTGGGGCAGATATAAACATGAGTGAAGCACGTGCTAATACCTAACTACAAAAAGAATGCATGCCAAAGTCAGGCAGAAGACACATCCTTCAAATTCCTTCAAGGAGGGCTTGCTCTTTCTTGCTTAGCCCATAGTCTCAGTGCTTAGGATGGATATTGGCCTATCACAGGTTCTTAGTACATGGATGAATTAAAATATCTAACAGACATCCATTAAGCTCAGATTATGAGACATGCACACTTCCAGGCTATTTTTGGTATGTACTATTGTCTGTCTCGCATTTGCCCTCCTCCCCAAGAATCACATGCAGATGAGAGCCACAGCTGGAATGCAAATCCTGCAAACTGTACCCTATGTGGAGAAGGGCTTTAAGCCTCAAAGAACAGCTAGATATATCTGTCTAGGCCCTCACGTTTGTACCTCTTGACTTCCATAGAGGACAAGGTGTCTTTGCCATAGCTCTTCCAAGAAAGAAGAAACTGTTTGCTTCAGAATTCTACCTTGCCCCACAACTCAACCTTTTGTTACTAACTGGCAGGAGTAACCCATATACCCACCCCTAATCTGCTGTCTGTAACTAAGGTGAAATAATGAGATAACTGGCCTTAGCCAGTCAAATTGGATCCAGGGACATGCTAAGAAGTGGTGGGGATAAGGCTTAATGGGGTCCAGCCCTACAGTAGGAAGCTCAACTTCCCCTGGAGCTCTAGTCTATCTGGAGATGGGTATCTAAAAATAAATGGAAGTTCAATAGTCTTGAAACTGTAGCTTGTCCTAGCCCCTACATAAACTGTTTTCCCCTCTGTTTACATGTCTATGATAAAACTTACGTTATAGATTAGTCACAATAAGATAGTAACAATAATAACCAATAGAGAACTATGGTAATAGTTTATAGTAAGAACTATGTGAATGAGATCTCTCTGTGTGTAAGTATTCCTCTCCCATTCTTCTCCTTTCTGGTGATGATGTGAAGACGCAGTGCCTATGTGGAATAATGAGGTGAGATGAGTAGTGTAGGCAAGGTTACCAAGTGTCAGCCTAACAGTCTACAAGAAGTAGTTTTGTACAAACCCTGAAATGCTGCAACTATTGATCTGGTAGCTGTGACAGCTAGTAAGAGACTAAGAAGCCAGTGGCATTTACAGTGTGGATATGCTGCTAGTCAAGGGATGACTCACGTCCCATGCTGCAAAGCAGGACTGTGCAGGATTTCATCACGCTGTTCAGACTGGATGCAATATAAAAGCTGGGAATTGTTTACTTCTAAAAGCTTCCATTTAGAATTTGTGGGCCAAGGTTAACTACAGCAAACTGGAATTGAGAAATTGGCAGGTAGATACTCTCCAGGTAGTAACTATGCATACTATAACCCCAGTTTTAAAATTCCTACAACATCACCAATGCTCAGCCAAATTCCCAAAACTGCCTTGGCAAAATACCCCGTATCCATCACCATGTGCCTTCAACCTGCTTTTCCTGGCTCACTCCTAGCCACTGAACATCCCCTGTCCTTGCAGCCTAGAACTAATCATCCTTTCCTTTTAGCATGATGCTTCTCAGCCATGTGGTTTGGCCATGCTGTCCTGTGCCCCAAGGCTTTGCAACACTCAGGAAGAACCGTAGCCCCTTCTGTAAGCTCTGCCCAATCCCCACTCCCTCAGCTGAATGTGGATGGAGCTATGGCTTCCCAGCACTGCCCAGCATCTCCATTCCAGGGACCCTGAAGAATGCTGTGGTAGCCAAGCTGCCCTTGTCCCCAAAAACCAGGCAGGGCATCTGAAAGATAGATGTTTTTCAGCCTATTTTTAAAACTGAATTTATTTTTAGGCAGTATACAAGCTAATGATTTCACTGTAACATTTTCACATATATACATCATTACACTTAATTATCCATCCAACTCACCTCTTGTCCTCTCCCCCTCCCTTGCTGAATCCCTACCTTCAAATAGTTCATCCTTTTGCTTTTATGTCAAATATATTCCGTTAATCCTTTCCCCTTCCCCTTGCTAGTCTTTGAAAAAAAAAAGCAAGTAAATGAAACCTAATGCTAAATATTCTCAAGGTCCTGACAATTCTCTTCAGAATTCCAAAGTGGGTATTTGTTGATATAATCATCTGTTTGTTTTCTATTTCCCCCTTGAAAAAAAATATATGCTCTGTGGGGGCTATGTCTCTTGCTCACCCCCACCCCACACCTGTCCCAAGGGCTTAATAAATATTTGGTGAATAAATAAAACATCTGGGGTTCACAGCTGCCTGCAAAAAGCACAGCCACCATTTTTCCATCAATTCGATCTCCTTTACCAAGTAAATAACACTGCTGTAGGAATAGAGAAGAGATCTAGCCTTTATTCCAGGCATCTTTTTATAGCTTCCGTTAGTGCAGAGGCACAGACCCGAGTCACGTGATTTTGTATTTAGAATATTAATTTTCCCTAGGTCAGGCAGAAGCAGCAATACTTTCCTTAATGAAATGCTCTTGTACTAATTTCTATTTGTATGCAAAGGACGTCATGGGTTTAACACATTGAGACAGTCTCTCCCAGCTAGATCTGCCTTGCGAAGAAGGGGAAGGCATCTGATTTATTACATATAAACACAATGAATAAGATAACATTTTATTAGTTAGAAACCATTATAAAAACAGCAATGAAATGGGGTACTACAAGTGGAAGACGCCCTTATCAATAAATCCTGGGCAAGTTTAGGACCCCGGTACATGTTAGAATAATAAAACAGATAATTGAAAGGATCACATTGCAGACCTGTATCATTTCATCAGGAGCTTTGAAACAATAGGAAACACCAGGGCAGCCATGGTCTGTTAATTGCTAACCTTTTGGAAAGAAAAGACGTTTGCACTTCAAGTTGGTTTAGTACATGTGAAAAAAAAAATCCATTTTTAGGTTCTTTGGTGTTTGAAACATTCAAATCCAAGTAAGGGACGTCTTTCACATCAATGTATTTCAGGGTCTGGTTTCTGATGGTGAGACAGTAATGGTTTTATGAAATTAGCCATCCTGTCAATTACGTGTATCCTAACTAACAGCAGTAGGTGACAAAGACTTGTTTTTATCATTTTCTCTGGAAAAGACTCGGTATTTCTTCCCTTGTCTAAGAATCTTCATTTCATCCCCCAAAAATCCTTATGACACATGGAAAATACTTTTTTATATGAAAAGCATGGCAAGCAAACACAGAGCTGGGAGGATTTTCATTTCCCAGAGAGCTGTAGTCAGTTTTTAGAAAGTAAATTGTGTCCTGTCCTCCCTCCCCAGGTCAGCATCTCCCTCCCTCCTCCTGGTCAGTTTAATATGAGTCACCACCAAGGCTTTGTTGTGTGGAATAACATTTTCTCCTGGGACTCAGTTCATGCAAAACACACCCTGCTGAGAGAGTGGAAATCTACCCATAAGACATTCTCCCAGCAGCAAGACCCTGGAGGAAACCTGATCAGAATGTTTAACGACTTCACTGCCTCCTTTGCCTTTAACTCCCCCAAATTACTCAGAGTGGGAAAAATATTAAGTCAACCACATATTTAAGGCCGATCATACCAAGTGGCAACAGATACAGTGAGATATGGTCTGATTTAGAAATAAAAAAAATCTGAAAATGAGCAGATTATTTCTGTTATTTTCCTGACAATTTCTGTTCTTTCTCTCTTTCTCCCCATTTTGTTTATAGTTACTCTGCAGTCATTCAATGGATCAATTTGTGAATATTTCTAAAAAAGAAAATTTAACTGCCACAAACTCAATAAGTTACATTAAGCCAAGCAGGTATTATTCTGCAACATTTTGATAAATTCAGCTGTATTTTATGTGGTGTGACATGGATTACCACTAAAATAATATATGTGTTCATAAGTGGAGAAACCACAAGCATGATCTGTTGTGACTGCCTTACAAAAAGTGTTAGAAC
Source organism: Peromyscus eremicus (assembly GCF_949786415.1). Taxonomy (NCBI): domain Eukaryota; kingdom Metazoa; phylum Chordata; class Mammalia; order Rodentia; family Cricetidae; genus Peromyscus; species Peromyscus eremicus. Next base: position 39,208,315 of record NC_081426.1, read on the forward strand.
AAGCTCATCTTTGCAATGCATACAGATATAATACAGTTAATAATACAGTATGAATGCAATTTACAATGATAATACAATTATAATACTAAAGCAATTCTATGTAACTAGTAGTGTGAGACAATGTAAGGTACAGAATATATGCATGCATGCATCTAGACACACACACACACACACACACACACACACACACACACACACACCCCTATCTGTACACATACTGTTGTTTTGAAGGAGTCAACCTAATGATTATAGGAAACACAGGAATGGGAGCCTGGCCCAAGAATTTTGTTTCTCTGTCATCAACATTTACAGGATGGTTATGTAAAACCTTGGAAGGAAAATACCATCGCACCCAAAGCAGCTCACATCTTAGAGAAAGACCAGACAGAGCCGGCAAGAGCCAACAGCTTGAACAGGCATCAAAAGATACCCGGCTTAATGGTCAAGCAACAGAGGTTTGATGGCTCATGGGCCAGACATTGCATCTTTTGCCTCTCTTTACTGAAAACATTTTTATCTAGGTTTTCAACTCTGTACTTAGAATACACTCCACCATAGGATGCAGAGCTGTACAGTGTATGCCTGTAGAAAAGCCCTGTTACAAATTTCAAAGTTTGCAAACTGGAAGAATAAGTGAGTGGTTCATTTAATTTATTTTAATCAGTTCTATCAGGAAAATGCAACTCTATTGAAGGCAAACCTTTGCAGAAGCAGGGAGCAATTATGCTTTGCGTGTGGAGTGCTCTTTTTAAAAAGACCATGTGTGCAGCATTAAGAAAAAAAAAAAAGCTTAGCGATGTCAATCATCTTGATTTCACATTCCTTTAGTTCAGTCCTTAAACACTGCAAAAATTATAGAAAGCTAAAACTGTTTCTCCCAAGATTCTGTGCAGCTGTTTTCTGCAGTTCTTGAACAGATTTCATATGAATGCATTTCCACAGGTACCAGTTCTTTAGGTAAAAGCAACCACAGTGACAATCTTATCCCCCTTTTATGTAGGTATTCTCACATACCTTCAAGAGAATAATTCACCAAACAGGCTCCATGAGCAAGCAGAACTTTCACTAAATTTAAGTAACAGCTCCTACCTCTTACCATCATGCTGTGCAGGAGTCACTCTGAGGCTGAGAAGTAAATGGCAACCATTCAAAATGGCAGCTGTTTTTAAGGAAATGTGTTATATTGTTGAAGACACTGGTGGGAGGTAGGAATAACATCTCTGCAATACATAGCAACTTCCAAAGCCAGATAGACTAAGATCCTGTCTCCAGAGAGAGCATAGATCAGGAAATCTCCCCTCTCCCTCCTTTCATGGCTTTGAATAGCCTTAAAATAAAGCCTATGTGGCTAAATGGGTAAACGCTGCCAAGCCCGACAACCAGTGTTAAACCCTGGGAACCACACGGTGGAAAGAGAGAATCAGCTTCCGGAAGTTGTTCGCTGACCTCCACACATGCATCATGTCATATGCTCCCACCACCACACACACACACACACACACACACACACACACACACACACACACACACTACATAAATGTAAATAAAATAAAGCCAATGCATGCACCTCACAAACCAAGACAGTCATGCTTCCTTTCTATCTAATGTAAGTGGATCAACTCTGAGCTCAAGATTGAGTGGAAATCTCTTGAGATACAGTGACATGTACCCTGTCTGGGTATGATTAGCAAAGGCCTCCAATTAAAGCGGTCATATCGATGGCTTGTGACTGTAGCTGATTGCACACATTCTCATTACTACATATAGTCTTAGCTTTGGGTCTTCCTGGACCTGGAGCACAGGAAATTGTATACATTTCATTATTATTAGAAATTCAACCAGCAGGTTGAAACTTTGAAGAAATACTTCAAATCTCCTGGAAGAAATAAATCACCTAAAAGTAGAGTAAGTTTCCTACTTAGCCCTCCCTTGCTTAGAAGCAGACTGAATTCCCAAAATCTGTTGGTGAGCCAGTGGTTTAGTATTCAGAACACATTTCCCAACAGAAACAGTTGCAGACATTACCACCACTTTCCTAGTTAGAAAAAAAAAAAAAGTTAACTCCTAATGTGCCAGAAACAAGTGCTAATGCTGCAGTGACATGATGTAAATACATCATTCGGCCATTTTTGTTACTATAACTGGAGAGAGAAATATTTTAATTTAAATTTTAGAGCAGACTCCTGAAAGCATGTCTCTCACCCTGCTCTCCAGAATCAGTGACAGACAAGTCACTGCACAGCAGGGAAGCCCAGCAAACACATTCCTATGCTGGGTACTTATTAACTCTCACAGCCCTGGAATTGCACAGCGAAGGGGTACCGACTGTGTCCTGTGCTATTCATTACCGCCATCTTGATTCAGGTAATACAATGACTATATAACAGACTACTTGTTAGCCGTGTAACCTTAGGCTGTTCAGTTACTCTCTGTGTGCCTCAGAGAGTTGTTTTGGAAATAAGCATGATTGATTTTTCTGCCATAGACACTAGCTCTCTGTCCTTAGTGGTCTCTCCACCACTTTGAGATGTCCCCAACCTGGTTCCGCTTGAGGGGATGGGGTAGGGGAATACTTTCTCTCCTCCGGTTCTTATTTGTCTTGTGTAGGTTATGTTCCACCTCCAACCCTACAATGTGATCTGAGCCTGCCAATCAGAGGTGGCTTCTGGGGGTGACATCACGGAGACAGCTTCAAAGGCAGGCCATCTCCCTGAACGGATCCAAGGGCGATGAATCTTGGGATGTTTTTTCCAGGAAGTTCTACATAGACATGTTTTTCTTGGCAGGGTCTAAGCCTGAGAAGATGCTTTCAAAAGCATCTGGTAGGCATCTTCATTCAACCCAGTGATTCTCAGTGTGTCACTGAAGACCCTTAGCCATATCTAGAAACGTTTTTGATTGTCACAACTCTGGGGAAGGGACTGTTCTTCTCATCTAATAGATACAGCCAGGGATAACTAAACATCCTAAAATACAGAGGATGGCCTCCCCAATAAAGAGGGTCTCCTTCCACAGTGTCAGTTCTTGGGCTCAGAAGCCTTCTCTGTTTCACTGGTAAATCTCACAACACCAAAGAAGCAGAGCTGAGGACCAGAAGCATTGGCAAATCCTAGCTGCATTCTCAGGTTGATTTTTCTGTCACTTATCGACGGATGAAATTACTAAGTGCAGAACATGAAACACTTTCTATACAGTAGGCACTCAATAACCAGTGACTCTTTCCATTAAAGGTGACCATTCACCTGAGAACCAGGACTAGGGAACCTCAGAGGGGCAAATACTCAAGTATCAGTTACTGTCTACAAAAGAGCCACGTATTTGTTCCCCATGTCACACATCTGTGCCATCAGCTGGTCTGAGTACATATCGGTGCATTTTACATTTCTGATTTGTACTCAAAAAACAGACTCAGAAAATGGTGCTGTTTGAGTCTGAAATTTACAATGCTCTCTGGTTTAGAACTCATTGAATTAACTCCACGCATCTGATAGAAGACTCAAAAAAATTAAAAGAAAAGATATTTATGTGGCACTAATTATACCAGAAGAAGTCATGATTCTGAGAGGGAGTATGGAGAAGGAAGGATTTGGGAGAGAGGGAAAAAGAAATTGTGTAATCACAATGTACTCATGTAGGAAATTCTCATTTTTTTAGTTTAAAGGTTTATATTCCACACTTTTCAGCTCTTGTATTTCTAAATTATGTCACAAAAGTGAGTGATATCAGAGACTTATCAACAGGATAACTTAAAGATTTTTTTCCTTATTTTTAATGTTGCCAATTCCCCTAAAGGTGGTTAAACTGTAACATACTTGCCAATTCAAAGTAATTATAGCATTTCTTGATTTTGCAAGTCTATAGCTTTATGGGCATAAGTTTCACAGCGTTTTCATCCTCTAAACAGTTCGTGCATTTTCATTTCTCTGTAATATATGAATATCTTACACTAAGATATATTATAGAAATGAAACCATTATTCAAGATGATAATCTTCTATACTAACAGAATCACTATTTGTAGCATACAAGACTAAATAAATGTCTCCCATGAGTGAGTAAATGCAAAATAAAAAGTAACCACTCAACTTTAATAGTTTAAAAAATGCTATTAAACATAATGGCTTCTTGACATCCAAGTAGCACTATGTTTTAAGTGATCTTCGTTCTTAAGAACTACTTTATTTTCATTTTAAATATTGATGGCAAATCAAGATCTCCCGAGGATGGAGACATAGGAGGAAGCTCTCAGCAGAAAATAAATTACCATGGACCCTGGAGTTCCAAGGTGCTGGGGTTTTATTTTGGTTTTGTTTGGTCTTGTGTTTGTGTTTCCCTGAGGCTGTGTAATAAGCTCATATAGATGAAGAACTTGAAAATGGACAGAAGTATCTTATTTCTCAAGCTTTTCTTCTCTCTCTCTCCATGGCACATACTTCGAATCACTTCTGCGCTTTCTTGACTTTGACCTTAGGGGGCCCTCTGGTATCCTTCACATAAGTTGAAGACCAAGATGCCCCAATGACTCAGCCAGGGAATAAATTGTACATAGAAAGGCTCCTCGAAGAAGAGGAGGGAGGAGAGAGATGGAAAGACATCCAGGGGCCTTTATCACCTCTGCAGGTCTACACTGGAGTCAAGCTCTAAGGGAAAAGAACACTTTAAGGACGTGGCAGGTGTACCTATCCATGACCAGGGTTAGCCTGGGACTATATGTTATGGGTACTTTGAAGTTGTGTCTTATACCCTACTCTGATTTAGCAGGTCAAAAAAAATCCCCCCTGACATGGCATTCTCTTCATTATATCAAATGCATGATGTTACATCGCCATCAGCCTGGACTCAGGGTAATCTCAGGTAGGAGCATAATTCCCAAGTGAAGACCAGAGTAGGTTATGGGCTGAGGCTGAAACAAAAGAACCCAGTGTCTTTCTGCTAAACTCTGAGCTCTCCAAGGGCAGCCCTAGGTCAGTGTCAACCTGACAACAGTATGTGGTGTGCCTAGTGCCTGAGAGTGCCCAGTGTCCTGTTGATATACAATCTATTAACAACTCACTGGGAGAGAAAAAAATTAACTGCTGCTCAAAGTTTAGAGTAAGTTGCCTAGCCTTCTTAGATTTGCCCTACTCCAAAGTAAGGAAATAGATTAAATAAACAAGTTCTCTGGCCCCACATAGCCCAGTGAATTTATTAAGATATGCCTTCTATGATTTTAGCCTCACATTCCAATTTCATAGAGGTCCAACTAACCAACTGCCTTTTCTTTGTGTGGCATCACTTAATGTCATAGTTGGGAAAAATTAAAAACATGAAAATATTTGCTAGGTTAAGACATATTTGAAGTGACTGTCCAAGTTTATTCCACGCCATCTCTGAAGATGGCTCTATTGAAGCTACCATCCAACTGGGGGTAATTTCATCGTTTTTTTGGTCAACAACTTGATTTGTTCTGCATTGTCAAAGATTTCATTCTCAGCTCATTGATCTGCTAAAGCTGATGTTATGCAATAGAAAAAAATGCCAAATCATAAAACTTCCACAGAGAATTGACCAGCAGGACACCATAGCCAGAGCACAAATACTAGTATGACCTCTGTCGGAGCCTGGACTCTTGTACCACACTTGACCTACTTGAGCTGCAGGATTCTCTTCTGTGATGGGGCAGTAGTTCTTGCTACATTGCATTGTGAAGATAACAGGAAATGATACACGAGAAAGTGCCCACAGCTTACAGTAAAGAGTAGCAACGGTTATTGTTTAAGACCCTTCACTTACTCTCACATAGGAGGAAAGAAATGATGTAAGGGATAAAACAGGAATCAATAAGTTCTCTTTGGAAGATGGGAAATTGAAAAATCTAAGAGAGAGACTACATTTAGAGTTTGAAAATCCAGACTATCTCCTTTCTTTATCAAATACATGATCTGGGGCAAGTCATTCTATCTTCCAGAACCTAGCTTCTTCTTCTGTAGAATAAGATTAATCATAGACCCTAGGAAGTATCCTGTACATTTGCATGTGCACTTGTGTGTGTTTGTGTGTGTGTGTGTGTGTGTGTGTGTGTGTGTGTGTGTGTGTTATTCATGGGCATGTATGTGCAAGTGTGCAGGCATGTGATGTACAGGCGAGAGGTCTACATGGGTGTTTTCCTCTATTGCTCTCCACAATATTTCTTCAGTCAGGGTCTCTCACTGAACCTGAAGCTCACCAATATTCCTGGCCAGGGAGCCCCAGGAATCCTCCTGTTTGTACCTCCTCAGCTCTGGGATTATAGGTACTCTTGAGCATCTACACTCAGGCATTTTTATGCAGATTCCAGGGATCGGATTCAGATCTTTGGGGTTATGTGGCAAGCACTCTACCAACTGAGCCAACTCCCTAGCTCTACACTATTCAAATGTTTGGTGCAAATATCATTCTATTATTGCAGCAGACCAAGTTATTCACACCAATGACATAGGTTTGTACAACTGGCACAGCTGTGCATAGATGGAAAGCAGAAACTGAGGGGTTTATGTGTTCATGCTGTAGAGCAACGGGAAAGTGACCATAGGCTAAAGGTTTTTCTATCTTTTGGCAATTATAAATCAAAGGAAACAAAAATAGAATTGGAACCACTTGCAGATGTTTCCAACAGTATTAGCAGGCTCAGCAATAGTCAAAGAAAATGTAGCTTGCCTGCTCTGCACAGTAGTCATAATTATTTCTAAGAGGTAACATCCATCACCATCTCTGACTTCAAAACAGGTTTTGTGGTGATTCTAAAATACTTTATGTACATACATTGGTTTCAGAAGGTAATATAATAAAGCTGGGTAAAGTGACTTCTCCTAGTACTCTGGAAGATGAGGCAGGAGGATTGTTGTGAGTCCAAGGTTCTCCTGAAATACATTGTGAATCCCAGACCAGTATAGGTGACAGAGTGAGACATTGTCTCCTTTAAAAACATCACATCCCCAAAGACAAGAGAACAAAGCTTTAACAGCAGAAAATATTATTGCAAGATACCTTTAAAAATCACACAGAAATTCAAAGAGAAGAGAAGCAAGCTCTTTGTGTACACACTGAGTGTATCAAAGGCTACCTCAGAGGTTAGTCAGGATATCCTCTTCAGCCATGTCAATATTGCCACAGGGTTTCCAAGAATCCACAAATCACTATTCACAAACCAATCCCCACCAGCTTTGACAAACACTGAAATTCCTTAGCAAGCCAAGGTAAGATGAAGAGTGTTTTGCAGAGGATAAATGACAAGTTGGGAGGAGTTGGTAGTCCACTGGAGGGGCAGTGGGGGGCCATAAAGCCCAGCTAGTCATTAATCTCCAGGAGAAGGCCAGGGCTAAGGTCGTTATTGGTATTATAAACTAAAAATGGAAAGGGAGAAAGGAAAAGAAGGCATGCCACTCTTTCCATGGGTGACACAGTTTCAATCGGCGCATATTGAGCATTTCTAGAGATTTAATTAAGCAATCAGATTGCTTGAGTGGTCTCAATATTCAGTGCCTTTTATAGAGTTCTTTAATGACTATGCATAGAATTATTCTGGATACTTTATGGACCATAGCAAGTGAAGCTTTATTTCTTCCCAGGAATGAAGTGAGTCTTCCTACCACAATTCGGGCTGAAACAAAGACGGTCGTTGTTATTTTGTGTCAGTGAGTGGGATGGTTTTAGGGTCATGGCTAGAAAAATCTAGCCAATGAATTAAAGGAAAGGTGATTTTGGTAAACAAAAGAATATGACTTTCTCATGATTCATCCCAGTGAAATTCTGATGATTTATTCCAGGAACAGTGCCAGTATCTGGTAAAACAAGGAGAGGTGATGCTTTCGGCACTATAGGTATTCTTTCATTGGTTCTCTAGTCCAAAGGATATAAACAGTATATTTAAAATGAAGGTTATACAAGGGAGCAGAATCTATGAGACTTGCACCCACACAAAGAGCAAGCAACAAGACTAAAGAACTTTGGATCTTCGGCAGTTATTTGTCTCAATGCGCCTCATTCTCTTCATCTTTAACATGGCATTGAAAGAATTCTTTCCTCATAGATTTTTGTAAAGATTAATTGGGAAAATCTACAGGAAAACCCTCGAAACAGTGCTCAGCATGGAATATGAGTTATGTGTCAGTTACCACCACTATGCTCTTGCCTACAAAATCAAGACAGTATTTACAGGGACAAATCACTATGCCAAATATTTGTAAATAGTGATAACTGGTACCCCAAACAACACACACACACACACACACACACACACACACACACACACACACTTAAACCATTAATGTAGTTGGAGTATGATTTCCCACTAAATTCTTCTCTGAGAGTAGCACTTGTGTTTAGCCTTGGACCCTAGAGTATAGGGCTGTGACAGAGAGCTGGGTGAAATGGCATGGGAGAGAGTACGCTGCCTTAACTAATTACAAATAAGACAGGTGAGATTTGAGGAAAAATAACCTTACGTCTTCCAGGTCAGTCAATAAACATGATAAATACTCAAAATGGAACCAAACAACAAACCTATAATGCTATAAGAAAGATGATCAAAGCCGGGCGGTGGTGGCGCACGCCTTTAATCCCAGCACTTGGGAGGCAGAGGCAGGCGGATTTCTGTGAGTTCGAGGCCAGCCTGGTCTCCAAAGCGAGTTCCAGGAAAGGCGCAAAGCTACACAGAGAAACTCTGTCTCGAAAAAAACCAAAAAAAAAAAAAAAAAAAAAAAAAGAAAAAAAGAAAAAAGAAACATGATCAATTCATATATATATATATATATATATATATATATATATATATATATATGCAATAATTTGTGAAATAGATGGGCTATCCTGCATGATTTCTAAGTTTTAGGAACTCTAAATTTCCACGGTTTCAGGGGGCTTCATATTTTACTTGATAGAAAATTCACCACATTCCCAGAGAAATTGGGTCACACAAAAAAATTACTTCTGTAATTTCTACTTTCCTCAGCCCTTATGAATATGTACAACCTTGTGAGTGTCAAGTTTGGGCTTAAACATTCCTAACATATGGATTTGAATACAAGAAGATATATGTGTGTGTGTGTGTGTGTGTGTGTGTGTGTGTGTGTGTGTGTAATTATGAGTACTCTAATCTTTTGGACAATCACTGTGGGAAATTGTCAATAAACAATTCTTTGTTGGACACCATCTGTACAAAACACTTATCTTAGTGCCCTGTATGTATCACACACACACACACACACACACACACACACACACACACACACACACACACTTCAGTAGTAATAGAATAAACCATTGTTTTTTTCTTTGTTTCCACTGAGTTTTGTTTGACTCTCTCTCTCTCTCTCTCTCTCTCTCTCTCTCTCTCTCTCTCTCTCTCTCAACTGCTTAATACATTCTGCCTATAACTAAAATGGGCTGCCTTTATATGTCTAACAAATCATTAATTTTTAAGGTGTAAAGGAAAGGGAGCTATAGTTTGATATGTAATGCCTATCATGAACTCTTATGTTGGGGGCTTGAGTGAAAAAGTGATTGGATTCAGAGAGCTCTGATCTAATCAATGTATTCACCTAGAGGAAAACCTTTAAGTGCAAATAGGTTGAGATTGGAAATTTCAGCAGTTAACAGAGTAGGCAGGAAAATGGAGGTATGATCTCATCTGTTGAGTTGGAAACTACAGGACGAAGTATAGGGAAGACAGCTTATTGACAGGTTGTGTCTCAGTTTTGTTTCTATTTCTGTGATAAAACATCATGACTAAAAGCGACTTAGGGAGGAAAGGGTTTGTTTGACTTACAGGTTACATACACCCCATCATCAAGGGAAGTCAAGTCAGGAGCTCAAGCAGGACTCTTGCACAGGAACTAAAGCAGAGACCATGGAGGAAGGCTGCTTAACGGCTTGTTCTCCTTGCCCATTCAGTTTGCTTTCTTATACAACCTAGAACTTGCCCAGTGGTGGCACTCTCCACCCTCCCTCATTGATGATCAAGAAAATACCACACAGACTTGCCTACAGGGCATCTGATGTAGACAGTCCCTCAGTTAAGGTTCCCCTCTCCCAAGATGACTCTAGCTGTGTCAAGTTGTCATAAAGCAGCACAGAGTGACAAACCAATAGTCAATGGATTCCTCCCTTGATGGATGAATGCTACAATGGCATTGGTAGGAGATAGTGAAAAGTGGGCAGTGAGGCATATTTGGATGAAGGAAGTCATTGGAGATGCTAATTTTGTTCCTTGCCCCTTCCTTTGCTCTCTTGGCTTCTAATCTGGCTTGAGGAAATATCTTCCTGCTGCCATGATATTATGCCTTCCCATGGACCCTGTGGACTGAAACTTCTGAATCTGTGAGCCAAATAAACAAGTCCTCTCTTGGGAGTAGCCTTGTTAGGTGTTTTCTCACAGCAACAAAAGCAGACTAACACAAAGGGCTGGTTTAGATAATCTTTGATTCTTTACAGCACCTGGCTGTACAACTGACTGTGAGAAAAATCTTCTTTCTTTAATAAAATATAAGGTAGGCCCTCCAGAATTATTTCTGACCCTGTATGGGGACACGGGACACTGTGGGAGTCCATGATCTGCACTGGTCACAGGCCCCCTCTAGGGTGACAATACATGCTCACTAAGGTGCCCAAAGGAGAGTGTAACTTGAAAGACTGATATCCAAGCTCCTACATTCACTATTTTTGATGAGAAAAAGAGGGCCATTTCCTGTGGGTAGTTTGGGCTGAAGCAGAGGCAACCATCACTTTATGAGATGGTAAATGGGAACGTAATGGTGTCTAGAGATGACATGATACAGTGCTGAAAATCCAAAGACTCATAATTACTTCCAGCTGTATCATTAAGGGGCCTTGGGAAAGTCACTCTCCTCTCTCCCTTGACTCACACATATCCTGACCCTGAGCCTATTTGGGCTTCTCTAAAATGAGGGTCAGAACTCCATCAGCGGCTGGGATTAGAGAGATGGCTCAGTGCTTGAGAACACTTAAGGCTCTGAGAACCAGAGTCCAGATCACAGCATTCACATTGGTACCTATAACCCCAAAAGATTTGATGTTCCTTCTGAGCCCTGTTGCTGCCTTAACACATGCTTACACACACACACACACACACACACACACACACACACACACGTCTTTTTTAAAAAGTCAAGTCTGTCAGTGTCTTACAGATATCTTCTTGAGCAAGATATTCCTTATTCCATACCTTGAACTCAAGGGAAGTTGCTCAAGTTGTAGTAGTGAGCCCATATCTTCCTCAAATAGCCTCCAAGACAATGTGGGACTCAGAGGGAGTTTTCCTTCTCTAAGATGCATTTTTTTTTACAACGTGTCCACAGGCGCACTGATCATGAGCCTGTTGCCTGCACAGCTGCACATCATTTAAAGTGCTCACACACCCCTTCCACCTAATGTAACTCGAGATCATTTTAAAGAGACCAAAGGTGAGAAGCAGCTAGATTTCTAGATATTAATGACCCAGAGTGTGGACAATGCAAAAGATTCAGCAGCCAACAAAATCAAGGAGAGCAAAATGAGTTTGAGAACTCTCAAGCTAGCCTGGAACCTGCCCTTTGCAAATGTTTAAAGGATTTGTTTAAGCTCTCACTTCATGCTAGTGTAAAAGTGAATGCTGTTATTTGTAATTACCATGCAAATTAGACGAGAGCTCAACAGGCTTAGTTAAATATACAAGAAGCCGCTAATGCATAAAGTCTAGGAAAAGTTGACTCCCAGACTGTGGTTTTTTTTTTCATATTTAAAAATGTTTTATCCTATAAATAATATATGCTCATGACAAAAAGACCAAAGATAAGAATTAGCAGTTTTTGTAATTGCTCTTTATATGTATCATTGTGTTTTTACAAAATGTTAATGTCTTGACTAAAATTGGACAATATGGAATACATTTTTAAGTCTGCATTTTTCACACAATATCTGATTATCACTTCAGTTCAAACTCTTCACTGTAGCACCATTGTTTTTTGTTTCTTATGCAAGTCTGGTTTTCCACCCATTGTCTATACAATAACTCATGCATTCAAACAGTCAACTATTGTTGGAAATATCGGTTATTTCTAGTTTTTCCAGAGCTATGAAAATAGTTGCAGCTAGATCTTTGCCTTCCTTGAGGAATGTCTGAATCAAAGTATATTTTTTGTTAAACATTTCAATATGTGGGTCCCCAAATTCATCTTTACTATTACTACAGTAGAGTGTGTACCTCTTTTCATTGTCTTAAAAGCTGGGAAGTACCACTCTCTATACTTTTAAGCAAGATTTTAAAGACTGCTTTATTGTCTTCCCAGCTCTCTACTGACTTTCATATCTTGAGTCCTCTCCTCCTTGTGAGGCATTTACATCAGTGGCTAAGGATTTAACATCAACTCAAGCTGTTCTCTGGACCTTGGTTTTTCTCCTTCCATTTCCTGTGATTGTGACCCAGTCACTAGCCCAAGCTTTGATCTGACATTCAAGTTCCACCAATGACTCTACTACCCTAGTCCCTGTGAACAGATTATGTCCTGGGATCTGTGTGAGGTGAACAGTGATCCCCCAAAGATGCTAATGAAGAACTTCTGACTGTGCCTTTATTTGGAAAATAGTTTTTATTAAGTTAAGAGTCTTGAGATTTGATCATCCTGGATTAGACTGGACCATAGATCTAAAGACAAGTAGATAAGTTAATGAGAAAAGATGGAAGTCAGGTAGAAGAAAACACAGAGAACAGAAGCCATGTGAAAATGTGATAGTCACAAGCCAAGTGTCTTATTTTTCCATTGCCATGACAAAACTCCCTGACTACAGCAACTTATAAAAGAGAGCATTTAAATGGAAGCTTGCTTATTGTATCAGAGGATAAGTCCATGTTAGGGTTTCTATTTCACATGTCTATGGCCTTTGGTCAAACTCATCTGATTCTATGTCTACCTACTCTGACTTTCTTTATGACTCAAACTCAAGTTCCTTTTATTTCAAAGTTTCCATGGTCAGGGTCAGTACCAGGTAAACAGCTAGTTTTATCATCTGGTCCCTGTATAAATGACCATCTAAGCCCAGGTGTGCCACATTCATTCACGTAAGATTGGTTTATTTAGCATGTGCTATTTTCCAGTCTCTGATGGTTTAAAAACTAGTAAAATACAGGGTTTGTCCTTAAGATCCTAGTCATCTGTATTTTGATTCCTTAGGTTGCCGTAATAAAATGCTATAGACTGGGGACCTTAAATAACAGAGATTTATTTTCTTGCCATTCTGGAGTTAAGTCCAAGAGCAAGGTTGCAAGAGGGCTGGGTCTGGTGATGCCTTGGGTTGTAGATGAGCAACCTCCTCGTGAGGGACCACATGCCCTTTTCTCTGAGTCTGCACTCCTTTGGTTCTTCTCTCCCATCTACCAGGATATCAATTACCCCATTAGAATGAGGCCCTGACTTCCAAACTCAAAGAAACTTAATTATCTCCTTAAACACCCTTTCTCTAACTATAATCACAATGGCCTCAAAATGGATTCCTGATTATTATGGTTGTCTTCAGATCATTGTAAACAAACACTGTGGTCAAAGCAACTTGGAGATAAAAAGGTTTATTTATTTCATCTTACAATTTATAGTCAATCATGAAGAGAAGTTAGGGCAGGAACTCAAGGCAGTAACTGAAGCAGAGGCCATGGAGGAATACCACTTACTGGCTCACTCCTGATGGCTTGCTCACCTTGCTTTCTTATACAATTTAAGACCACCTGTCCAGTGGTAGCACTGCCCCCAGTGGGTTGGGCCCTTTCCCTTCAATCATCATACAGAAAACGTCCCACAGGTATGCCTACAAGCCAACCTTATGGTAGCAATTTCTCAGCTGAGGTTCCCTCTTCCCAGATGACCCTAGTTTGTGTCAAGTTGACAAAAAAAACTAACCATCATACTAATAAAATATGAAGTTTGATGGAGAGACCATGGGAAGAAGACAGGCCAGACATACCACCATCTAAGATAAAAAGACAAGCCTGACAACAGATAACCCTGTGAGAGAACAAACACCATGAAGGTAGTGTTATTTCTCTGGAGAAGCATCGCACCTGCCCCAGGTGGGTCTTGAAAGAAGATGAAGTGTAATTCACAGGGCTGGGTAGAGCCAACAAAAGCCAGGCAGAGAGAATAACTCTTATAAAGCACATATACGAAGCAGCAGCATCTGTAAGGTGGATGGCACATCATTCACAGTGACCAGCAGAAAGAGAAAGTAGAGGCGAGAGTCTAGCATCGTGCTGTGTTCTCATAGAGTCTCTCTTTGCATGCCTGTTCCAGCCTTATTTCAATTGCTGCAGTAATTGTGGCTTCCCCTTCTCCAACCACAATACTTACACCTTAAAGGATTTATATATTTTGTATAGTATCCTATAGTTTGGAAAACAATTTTTCCACATGACTTGAACCTCACAACTGCCCAGTGGAGGACATATATTATTATAATATCTATCATCTATATAATAAATTTGAGATTCCAAAGATAGTAAGAGTAGCATAGCTAACAAACACACTGTTAAAAAATACTTGACTTGTCCAAAGGCTGCATTAGACGTAGCTTAGGGATGGAAGCAGGCTGTCTGTCCTTTGGTTTCAGTGGTTTCTCTTTTTGGTTACTTGTCTTCTTCTCTGCAGTTTATTTCAGATGTTGTACTTCTCCAGTCATCAAGCTACAACTTGATAGAGTTTTCTGGAAATAACATGTTAACCAAAAGAAAAAATATTGCTCGGAGATGGAGTGTTGGGGCTAGGAATTTTTTTTTTTTTTTTTTTTTTTTTTTTTTGCCTAGAAGGCCTGTCAAAGCCCATTGACTCACACATCTGCCTCACAAAGAGGCAACCCAGAGCAAAGCCCATGGGGATACCTTGCCAAAAGGAGCAAATTAAAGCACTTCTAACTCAGGAAATGCCAAGTAATGCTTTTCTGTGGTGTTAACTTACAGCCCAAAGTAGACCAAATAGTAATTTGCCTACAGCCTCTCCTGCTTCCCAAAATGCTCTACTGGGCCTTTGTCTGTGTTGCCAAGGCAACAACAACTCGTGCCACTGTGGCAATTTTTAGTTTCAATCACAAACTTTGTATTGACTTGGCTGAAAGTCTGACGCAGAGAGCTTGAAGTCACTAGGATGCAAAAGGAAAATGTTTCCCCGCTTGCAGCAAAACTCTTGTTCACCATCTTGGGAAGGAATACCTATAAAATTCTCCTCTCCTGTGCATGATTTCCTCATGCAATCAGTAGGGTGTAAATTAATTAAAGTTTCTTCCTCATGACTTGGGTGTCAGAATGACCTTTATAAACTACAATTCCAATCCTAAAGTTGTGTCTAAACTTGACTAGTTTGGGCAACATCGTGCTTCACACTTAACTACCTTCCCAACCTCATACTTCTTAGTCACTCCACATTCTCTCTATTTCAGGAACATGGCATTTATCAAGATTTAGGGAATGTTCATAGAGCACACCATGTTTTTACATTTCTGAGTATTTCTACACAGGGCAGCCCTTCATTCCCCTCTCTGCTGGGAGCACAGCTTTGCAAAGCCTTGACACTGGTGCTAAACCACTCCCTTCTACATGCAACCTATCTAAAGTCTTTCAGAAGCCATTCCCACCATGATCCTAGAGCATTTTGCTTATAGGCTGTTATGGTAAATATTTAGATGCCAGATCCTCTCCCCTTATCTTTGTTCAATGACATCTAGTGAGGACAACTGTGTGCTAATGTAGGTGCTAAATTCATAATTAACATTATTGTCAAGTAAAAACACATGAAACTGATTCAGAGACACCACTGATGTGATGTGTATACTATGTGTCAGATGCTGTTATGGGAACTTTCTATATACTTTCTTAATTCTTCAATGATCCACTGAATTTATGCTCCAAATTGAACTGATCTGTCCCAGCTCCCAAATCCATGTAACATGATAAACTAAAAGCAACATGCCATGCTTGATGATCAACTGAAGAGTCATTGTTGGCATTAATGTCATATAGCAGTTGAACAGCAAAGGGTAAAGGTAGGCTGAAGAAGGCTAGGACCAAGAAGCTAACTAGGTAGGAGAGTGTGATCTGGAATCAGAGGTCAGAAAGGTGCTATGTAGAGTCAAAGGGGAATTCTGGAGTTGCAAAGACAAATATACAGAACCCAGAGTAAACAGTCACAGTTTCAGATGTCATAGAGCTAAAAAAACAACGTAGGAGAGTAAAGCAAGTCACATTGCTTCCACTCAAAATTCTTCTTTTTCCAGGCCCACAGAGTCACGTGACCTTCAGGGTCTAACTTGTTTTTCAGTTTTGATAGTGATCTACGTGCATGAAGCATTGTACATTCACTGACATCCACAGTAGGAAAAACAATAATGCATACACAGTGGGAAATGGCAGTTGACCCTGAACTTCCATGCAGATGCTATCACAGGGACCTTGACAGGCTCAATTCCAGGAGTGTGGAGGAGTGTGGAAATTATTTCCAGATGGTAGGAATGTGAAGAGAAGCTGGCAAGTTTTATTGTTATGTGAAATCATCTCTTCTTAAAAGTCAGAGTCACATGCAAAACCACTTAAAACATTACATAGAGGCCAGCTAAATCTTCATCCTACAGAGATGTTAAAACACGGGTTCTGGGGCGCCACTCCAAAAGAGTCTGATTCACTGGACCTTAGTGGAGCCTGACCAGTTGCAGTTTCTGCAAGCTCCCAGGGAAAGTTGTACTGCCATCATTCAGAAGAGCACTGGGCTGCAAGTTGCATCCAGTCTCAGATATCCTGCTTGGTACCTTGATCCCAAAACCTAAAGAAGGGACTGGGAACAGGAGATAGCACATCAAACCCTGGTCCCAGGAAATCACTTCCTGTCTAACCTCTCCTTTGATGAGTCTCTTAGGGAATACACCTCAAAGTAAAAGACATAAGACATCAGACCTCTAAAAGAAACCTTTTATATCCCAACTTCAACACAGAAAGTATTCAAGAAGCTAAGGAGTACATGTAGACTCTCTTGGAAATCAGAAATCCCAAAACTTTGGGAAATGAGATGGAAAAAGGGTGAGTAAGGATCTGATATAATTCGGTTTGGAAAATAAAACCAAACAGTGACTTGCTAACACTCTTCCACATGAGAATGGAACTTCGGGAAAGGTGGTGAACAGCTGCTCTCCACTCCCAGCGAGGCTCAGCTAATAGAAGCTGAGCTTCCAGAACAGCAGGTGGGGTTGGGGTAGAGAAGGAACTCTGGTACCTAACAGCTGTGAAAAGGAGATGTCGACTGCTGTGGGAATTCCCACCTTTCAGAGCTTTAAATCAGATAAGTGATGGGCTCTTAGCGCTCAGGGGCCCCACCCCTGCTAGTGTTTCTCAAAGCACAACACTCCAGCTACTGGTGAAGAAGTTTTGCATGCTTCAGAGATACACAGTTGTATGACTATGGATGGTAAAGGGGTGGAGAATTTTCTTTTCTTCCAGTTCTCCTTAATACTTGGGTGTGTCAAGGAGAAAGTCTCCCCAATGTGCTGACATCTCTGACCCTGTGACCCTTGCTCATTTCCATTTTAATGGAGACAAAGAAGACCTGAGTTACATAGTATGCAGCAGACACCAGGCTAATCAGCATTGTATTATTTCATGGTTTTGTTTTGTTTTGTTTTGTTTTGTTTTGTTTTGTTTTGTTTTGTTTTTTACTGGTTTCTTTTATATTATGTGATGCGGGTTTTCCATTCCTTAGAGAAATAGTACTTTTCTTTTTTAAATCAATAAATTTAGAAAGCCAGAGACCATGGAATTATAGGGAATAGAAAGCAGAGGTACTGATGGGTGATGGCTATGTCAAACACTGTACAGATGGTCCTCAGAAGGATACAATTTTGGAAACAGTGATCAGGTCTAAACCTCTCCTTTCTGCCTGAGAAACCTGCAGCTTGGGAAGTTCAAAGACATGCTCAGTTTCATTCAGAGCTCACAGGTGGAACTTGTGTGGCCCAGAGACCAGCTAAAGATGGGCTTGCCCAAGAGATGGGAAAGGGACATTCAGCCTGTATCTTGTGCATCTGTAGCATCTCCTACTAAAGTACAGTCTGGTCAACTTCAGACTGTGGTACCTGTAGAACTCCTGAAATGAGCAAAATATCACTTGTTCACAAAGCCAAGCGCCATATAGGACCATACCTCAATAAACTCTACAAGGTCTCTACATGTAAAAACCCAAAGGACATAATATCATACTCTATTGTTACTTCTCCTAATCCTCTTATATTAATGATTTAGTAGCCAAAAAGCAACATCAATATTCTCATTGACCTTATTCTATTTTAAACAATAAAAATTCATTTAAATATATCTGCAAATTTCTTCTTCCTCCTCCTCCTCTTATATGAATCAACACTCACATGCAAACTACTGTTCAGCATGTGCCAAAATGATTTATTTTTATTGGAGGTTTAAATCTTTCAAGCATATCAAGACTTTCCTCATTAAGAAGGCAAGAACGCAGGGGAAGGGTGGGGGGGTGGGAACATGAGGGATGGCTGAGTTGGGGGAGGGACAGAGAGGGAGAGCAATGAAAGAGATATTTTGATAGAGGGAGCCATTAAGAGGTTAGGGAGAAACCTGGTGCCAGGGAAACTTCCAGGAATCCACAAGGATGACCGCAGCTAAGACTCCTAGCAATAGTGGAGAGGGTGCCTGAACTGGCCTTCTCCTATAATCAGATTGGTGACTACCCTAACTGTCATCATAGAACCTTCATCCAGTAACTGATGGAAGCAGATGCAGAGATCCACAACCAAGCACTGGGCCGAGCTCGGGGAGTTCAGTGGAAGAGAGGAGGGATTACATGAGCAAGAGGGGTCAAGACAATGATGGAGAAACCCACAGAACAGCTGACCTGAGCTCATGGGAGCTCACAGACTCTCAACTGACAGCTAGGGAGCCTACATTGGACAGACCTAGGCTCTCTGGTATGTGCATGACAGTTGGGTAGCTTGGTCTGTTTGTGGGGCCCCTAACAGTGGGACCAAGATCTGTCCTTGGTGCATGAGCTGGCTTTTTGGAACCTATTCCCTATGGTGGGATGCCTTGTTCAGCCTTGATGCAGGGGGAGTGGCTTGGTCTTGCCTCAGTTTGGTATGACAGACTTTGTTGACTCCCACGGGAGGCCTTACCTTTTCTGAAGAGTGGATAGAGGTTGGGTAGAAAGGAGGTAGGGAGGGAAGGAGATGAGAGGAGGGAAGGGAAACTATGGTTGGTATGTAAAATAAATAAAAAAGTTTAATAATAAAAGAAGAAGGCAAGAATGCTTCATAATTTGTGTACTAAACCATCAGTTTCAACAGAAAATTGTGTTGTTAGATAGGTGTATCTGAGCATTTAAAAACAGGTAATGTTGCCTAGGAGATACATGTTCTCCTTGAAATTGGCTTCAAACCATTCTAATGTTTATTTATCTATCATTCAGATATCACTAAGTGTGAGTTTCCACCTAGGATATGACCAAATAACTACAAATTCCTGAACAATGTGGTCAAATTAGCAAATTTTTACTATAAGCATATTAATGATATTTAAGCAATATAAATGTAAGATGTTTAAAATTTATTAACAAGCCTTCACGTTCCATCCAATAAAAATTACATTTGCAGTCAGCCTGCCAGAGATATTCCAGAAACATGTGATTTCTAAGCCCTGGTCACATAAACTTGTAGCATTCATCCTATTGTGTAAATAGATTAGTCAGGAAGGTAAAGGTTGCTCCTAGAAATAATAGTTGCATAAAGGTGTTCGGTTCCCCAGCAAATTAAAGACTGCTGCCTCCCTCACGCTTTCAACAGTGAGCTGCACACTGCAGGAACCTATTAATGGCATCGTTAGTTTTAAGGAGGCAGCAAGCGTCCATGGAATGCGGATCTTAATGTACAGAAATAGATACTCATCTACTCTCTAGCAATGCAACAGACGTAATGCAATAAGCTTTGCAAAATGAAAACTCTACCCTAATGAAAGTCTCCTTTTTCACTGAAATAAGAAAGGGCTGCCACGGAGTCAAGGCTCTTCATTTACATGAATGAGCTCACAGCTCCACTAGAAATGTATAGTTAAGCCCAGGGATTATTTGCTGGAAATGTTAAACTACCTGCAGAAGACATTGAGCTGTAGATAATACAAACCAATAGACATTGAGGAAAAACTTCTCCTGAAAATGGAACTTATAAATATTTATTTTAAAGGGTCAATAGGTTAAGTTTTCTGTTGCTGAAGGAAATTTATCACTACCATGTAAAATAGCTGAAGCTAAAGAAAATCAGTATTTCAAAATCTGTAGTATGTTAGTGTAGGTAGCTGAATGTAAGTACAGCAGACTTCAGATCTGTGTTCCAGAAACCAATTTTCATAGTAAACTAAACTGCCCTTGGGAATAGTGTGTGTGTGTGTGTGTGTGTGTGTGAGAGAGAGAGAGAGAGAGAGAGAGAGAGAGAGAGAGAGAGAGAGCAGAAGGAAGCTCTCTACAAGGATATGAAGACCATCCTAGCAAAAAGGAATGGACTTTGTTCCTAGTGAAACAGATTTAGAATGTGAATCATGTCCCCTGGAACTGTGAAACTATAGCCTATGTAGGTAAATATGGTAACCATGGTCCAAGAATCAGAAGGAACCAAGGCTCATGTTGAAGATTTGCATCCACAGGCTGTCAAGATGGCTGAGGTGATAAAGGCCTTTGCTGCTAAGCCCATGACCTGAAGTCAATTGCCAGGACCTACACAGTGGAAGGAGAGAACTCAAAGTTGTTCTCTGACCTCCGCACTCATCCTGTGGCATGTGTGCCACCCACCAATAATGTAACAATAATTTTTAAAGTATTTTTATTTATTTATTTATTTATTTATGTGTGTGTGTGTGTGTGTGTGTGTGTGTGTGTGTGTGTGTGTGTGTGTATGTCTAATGAGTGGTGTCTGCCACGTGTGTTCCAGGTGCCCGTAAAGGCCAGGAGCAGATATCACATCTCTGAGACCTGAAGTTACAAGTGGTTGTGAGTTCCCCAAGATGGACACTGGGAACTGAACTAGGGGCTTCGGGAAGAGCAAAAAGCTCTTAACAGCTGAGTCCTCCCTCCAGCCCATATTAATGTAAGAATGTTTAATTGTAGCCATGCACATTCCCAGTGACACTTTGCGGACTTTCCCACCGAGAGAAGGGGTTTGTGTTCTCAGAGTTTGAATCCAGGCTGACCTGTGGCTTGTGCTCAGAGTGACCTTATACCAATTCTAAGCCTAAGTTTTAAGAGCCCTTGTGCACCTGTCCTCTTGCTTTTGGAACACGATGGCATGGCCTGAGCAAGCCCAAACCAGCCTGCTGGAAGATGAGGTATCACAGAGAGGGAAGTGAAGCTAACTGAAACCGTCCCAGACTAACCAGACCCCAGTTACCACCAGCCTATGTTAGCCTTGTCCAGCAAACGAACAAATTCATCGGCTCATGGGCAATCACTAATGGTGGTTGTCAAAATCTGCCCTGCTCCATCTTGTGACAAATTCAAAGCTATAGAAAAAGGGTCAACATATTTGAGTTTCATGTCAGGCAGATGGATGGATTTGAGGCATTGAACTTCAGAAGACATGACACTAAATCAGAAAGGCTTAAGGCACCCTGAGAAAGTAGGGAAGCTTTCCTCCAAAAGGGTACATGGCTCTTGCTGAGCAGTCAGTAGGTAGACAGCAACCACTGGCATGAAAGAGATTTTGCTTCAGAGTATTCCAGCAGAACTAGCATGGCAGAGAATGGCTTGGAGTAATTGCATCCTGGAAGGAAAGGAAGTGGACTCTTCAGAGTTGAAGTGGACTGGGCATTCGCTGTAGACTGCTATACCTCCCCATATTCTCAAGGAGGGTAATGAGATTAATTCCCCACCAACACCCACTGGTCTTCTTGTCAACCAGATGGACTCAATTAAAGGAAATTCAAAGTTATTTAGATTAGTATAAACATATGCTAAATATTGCAGAATTACACATACATGCTTCTCAAAATGAAGGATGTCCTGAATCTCACTCACAATCATTGATCTTGACTCTACAGTGAGTGATATTAGTATTGACAAATTTGTTAATCACGTTTTAAAATAATGCACTGTAATGTATACTTCAAAGTATGTGATAACCAGGACCAGCCAGAGGTTAGGTATAGGGTGGACCAAACATCAACACTTTTTTTTTTTTTTGGGTTTTTTTTTTTTTTTTTTTTTTTTTTTTGAGACAGGGTTTCTCTGTGTAGCTTTGCGCCTTTCCTGGAACTCACTTGGTAGCCCAGGCTGGCCTCAAACTCACAGAGATCCACCTGGCTCTGCCTCCCAAGTGCTGGGATTAAAGGCGTGCGCCGCCGCCGCCGCCGCCGCCGCCGCCGCCGCCGCCGCCGCCGCCGCCGCCGCCCCGCCGCCGCCGCCGCCGCCACCACCACCACCACCACCACCCAGCAACCACCACCCAGCAACATCAACACTTTAACGAAGCATGTGCTTCATGTGTCAATGCTCAGCCAGGGCTAAGAACTGCTGTTCTGTACTCCCCGATTCATCCCACCATGGACAAAGAACTCAACACAGATTTCCTTTCTTTCTGAACCATCAAGTCTTCCTGGTTTTCTTGACAACACCTGGAACTTCTCTTCTTCCAGATTTCTTTTTCCCTTTTGTTTTTCTCAAACAATATGTTTCTAATGTTTTGGGAATCATTTCCATTTAATTTTAGCCTCATTAATAGCAATTATTTAGGCCTAATTATGAGTTCAGCTGGTCCCTCTGCTCATCAGCACATTATTTTCAACCTCTCCTGTGAGGAGTTAATGTGTCATTAAGATATTTCCAGCCAAGAAACAGCAGTGGTTTGTTTGATGGGGTGTTTTTCATCTCATAACTATATCTCATAACAGTCCCTTTGAAGGTTGGGAGTTTAGGCACTTCATTGCCTCATCAAGGCACCAGGAACTCTCTAGTTTTCTCTTATGCTGGGCTCATCATGCCACTAAGTCCCATCATGGTTTTAACATGGCAGTGGCACTTCTTAGTGTCACTTGTAGGCAAACAGCACCTGGGACAGGAAAAGGTAGCTACTCCCATTGGGCTCAAGGAATACCTTTTTTTCAGAGGCACCCAGTTCAACTTTCCAATGGCCTTTTTACTTAAAAAAAAAAGTCATTCCTCAAGATTGAATGACTCTTTGGGTGGTATGTCAGCCTAGGTTACAAATATTTTCTCATGATGTCTTTTTACCATCAATCTACTTCAGCCAAAATCTGAAAAGTGAGTTTTTAAAATTATTTTTAGTTTTTAAAATGATATGTATAAAAGCTACCTGGAAGCATTACCATCTTTGACCTCAAGCTCTACTACAGAGCTATAGTAATAAAAACAGCTTAGTATTGGCATAAAAACCAACGTGTGAACCACTGGAATTGAATTTAAGGTCCTGACACTAACCCACACTCCTATGAACACCTGATTTTTGACAAAGAAGCTAAAACTGTACAATGGAAAAAAGAAAGCATCTTCAACAAATGGTGCTGGCATAACTGGACGTCAACATGTAGAAGATTGCAAATAGATCTGTATCTATTGCCATGCACAAAACTCAACTCCAAGTGGATCAAAGACCTCAATATAAAACCAGTTACACTGAATCTGATAGAAGAGAAAGTAGAAAGTAGTCTTGAATGCATTGGCACAGGAGAGCACTTCCTAAATATAACATCAGTAGCACAGGCAGAGAAGAACAATTAATAAATGGGACCTCCTGAAACTGAAAAGCTTCTGCAAGGCAAAGGACACAGTAAGTAAGAAAAAATGACAGCCTACAAAATGGGGAAAGATCTTCACCAACCCCACATCTGACAGAGGGCTGATCTCCAAAATATATAAAGAGCTTAAGAAACTACACATCAAAATAATGAGCAATCCAATTTAAAAATGGGCTATAGAGCTAAACAGAGAATTCTCAAAGGAAGAATTTTAAGTGGCCAAAAGACATTTAAGTAATTGTTCAGCATCCTTAGTCATCAGGGAGATGCAAATCAAAATGACTATGAGATACCATCTTATACCTGTCAGAATGGCTAAGATCAAAAACACTGATGACAGCTTATGTTGGAGAGGATGTGGAGCAAGGGGAACTCTCCTCCACTGGTGGTAGGAGTGCAAACTTGTACAGCCACTTTGGAAATCAGTGTGATGGGTTCTCAGAAAATTGGTAATCAATCTTCCTCAAGACCCAATGATACCACTCTTGGGCATATACCCAAGGAATGCTCAATCATACCACAGGAACACATGCTCAACTATGTTCATAGCAGCATTATTCATAATAGCCAGAACTCGGAAACAACCTAAATGCCCCTTAACAGAAGAATGGATTAAGAAAATGTGGTACATATACACAATGGAGTACTACTCAGCAGAGAAAAACAGTGACATCATGAAAATTGCAGGCAGATGGATGGAACTAGAAAATACCATCCTGAGTGAGGTAACCCAGACTCAGAAGGACAAACATAATATGTACCCACTCAGAAGTGGACACTAGATGTAAAGCAAAGGATAACCAGACTACAACCCATAACTCCAGAGAAGCTAGCTAACAAGGAAGACCCAAAGAAGGACACATGGATTGCCCTGGGTAGGGGAAATAGATGAGCTCTCCACAGGTAAACTAGAGATGAAGGGTGGGCAATGGAGAGTAGGGGATGGAGATGAGAACATAAGGGAATAAGATGGTCGAGCTAGAACAGGGATGGAGTGGGAAAGCAATGAAAGAGATATCATGATAAAGAGAGGCATCATGGGGATAGAGAGAAACCCAGTGCTAGGGAAGTTGCCAGGAATCCCCAATGACAACCCCAGCTTGGACTACTAGAAATAGTGGAGAGGGTAACTGAACTGAACTGGCTTACCCCAGTGATCAGATTGGTGAATACCCTGTCATCACAGAGCTTTTCTCCAGTGACTGGTGGAAGCAGATGCAGAGACCCACAGCCAAACACCAGGCAGAGCCCCAGGAGTCCAGTCAAAGAGAGAGAAGAGGGATTCTATGAGCAAGTGCATGAAGATCATGATGGGGAAACCTGCAGAGATGACCAAACCAAACTGGTGGAAACTCATGAAAGTTGATCAACGGCTGTGGAGCCTGCATGGAACTGGGCTTGGCCCTCTGCATGGGGAGACAGTTGTGTAGCTTGATTTGCTTGGGGGGCGGTGCTGGTGGTAGGATCAGAATCCATCCCTGGTGCATGAGCAGGCTTTTTGGAGCCCACTACCTATGATGGAACACCTGGCACAACCTTGAGGCAGGGGGAAGGGCTTGGACTTGCCTCTACTGGATATGCCTCCCCATGGGAGGCCTTGCCTTCCTGTGGTGGGGGAATGGGGGTTAGGTTGAGAGGGGGGAGGCTGGGGGTTAGGAGAAGGGAATGGGGGATCTATGATTGGTGTGTAAAATGAATGAAAAAATTTTCTTCATAAAAGAATGGAAAAATACACACACACACAAACACACACGCACACACACACACACACACACACATATGAATGTGGGTTTAAGCATGTGAGGGCAGTGTCTATGGAGGCCAGAAGAGGTGTGAGATTCCCCCAGATCTTGCATGAGTTGTAGGTAGATGTGAGTCGTTGGACATGAGAAGCAAAGTCTGGTCTTCTACGGCACACAATCTTAGTAGCCAAGCCATCTCTCTAGTCCCTGAAATTGAGTTTTAGGAAAGTTTTAAAATTAATTTAAAAGTCCACATAGAAACAAAATGTTTATAGAATAAAATTATTGTAGGCAACATTGCCAAATGACAAGGCAGGAAGAAAGATTTTAACTCATATTAAAACCTAAAGGATAGATATACTGAATATATGGACAGCTTTGTAAAACAGGCAAACAATACTGCATACTGTGGCATCTAATTACTATTTCCACTAATAGAAATCAAGGATGCCAGGAGCAGTAGCTCACTCCTGCTCTGGGACAGAAATGTAATAGATAAGCCCCAGGGTGGGATACACTTAAAAAGGTTCCTACCAGCCAAATAAGGAATAGTGTGAACTTGAATAAGAGAATTAAAAGCAATGGATTGAAACACATCCATATATTCAAAGCTATCAGTTCACAACCGTATTTTAAAACAAAACAGAAATGTGTGAACAAAACATTTTGGTTAAATCATTGGAAGTAACTAGGACATAGGCCATTTAGTTTAAAAAAGAATCGCTAGAACAGAAAACAATATCATTCTGTATCTATTTGCTTATTTACTTCCCTATTTTTTTGTGTAAACTGTATCTTGGGGTAACCAATAGGTTGGTAAAGGGAAAATTCTATACATGAATACTTCTATTTCCTGGTTGTCATGCAGTAAGGAGCCCTCTTGTGCCAAGCCTCATCACCATGATGTACTGCCACACGCAGACCCAGAGTAGTGGAGCCAACACAGAAAATTGGTACTGAAAATGTTGCTATTTCTGTGACTACCTGACCATGTAGTGCAGAACTTTGGAATTGGTTTGTGGGAGGAATTGAGAAAAGTTGAAGGTACAGACTATAGAAGCCATGGAATGTTATAAGCAGAGCTAAATGTGTTATGCTGGTGGGAGCTCAGAAGAGCAGAATACTGACAAGAGTGCAGAGAGAAAATATGACACCAGTGAGAAATCAGAAGGGAACAAAGACTCATTGAAATCAGACTCAAAGTCATAAATGTTTCATTATGTAAACAACTTGGCTACATTTTGTACATGTGGTGAGACTTTGTGATAGAACTATGACAGATTAATCAATCCAGTCAAAGAGATTCTGAGGTAGACCAGACTATGGCATGGCTACTCCTGATTTTTTTTTTTGTTGTTGTTTGTTTGTTTGGTTGGTTGGTTTTTCGAGACAGGGTTTCTCTGTGTAGCTTTGCGCCTTTCCTGGGACTCACTTGGTAGTCCAGGCTGGCCTCGAACTCACAGAGATCCGCCTGGCTCTGCCTCCCGAGTGCTGGGATTAAAGGCATGCGCCACCACCGCCCGGCTCCTGATTGCTTTTTGCCAGAGTTTTTTTGTTGTTGTTGATTTGGTTTGGTTTTGCATATGTGTATGCGTATGCGTGTGCGTGTGCATGTGTGTGTGTCAAAGACAGAGAGAGAGAGAGAGAGACAGAGAGAGAGAGAGAGAGAGATAAAGTAGGATAAAGGCAGAAATATTCGAAAGTGTTATTTGGCCAGAAAATGGATATATTGAAAGTTCTGGACAGGGAAGTTCTGGAAGTTCTGTTTAAAAGATTAATGTCATTAAAGAGAAACAGAAATGCAGAGAACAACTAATTGCGGGGTACCCAGCCCTAATTGATATATATACAGCACAACCCCCACACCTAAGGCTCAGGGACATCTCAGAAGAGGAGGCATAAAGGTTGTCAGAGAACTAGGAAGTCTGCTGTGAGATTGTGTCTCCTAGAAATGACAGAACTACACCCACGATACCTCAAGAGTATGACCACTCAAACAAGACCTAAACAATGACAGTAGAAATGGACACGCCGTGTAGAAGGGGGAACCTCATGGGGTTCCTCATCCAGACAAACAATTACAGGCTACTACCTACTGCTAAAAGAGAGGAGAGAATTAGTCTTCCCCAAGAATGAATATCCCCCGGCTCCAGAATGGTTATAGAATACCATTGGTCAGCCCTGAAATCATACACATACAAACAACATTCCCAGCTTGTACTCATATATAATTTTGTGTGAATGTGAATGTGTATACACATATATTGCAATAATAATAATTAATAAAAAGAGGTCATGAATTTGAGAGGGAGCAAGGGGGAAGCATGAGAGAGGGGTAAAAGGGATGAGAAGAAGGGGGAAATTATGTGATTGTATCTTAATTTTACAAACACGGGTGGGAGTGACTCAAAAAATAACAAATTCCTTGTGTCTAAAAAGAAAGATTCCTTAAGGGTTCAAAGATAACTCAAGAATTGAGAGGCCTCTGCCATCACAGACTCAAGGGTAGAAAAGTATGAACTGACTTGAAAGACTAACAATTTTGCCTAATGGAGAAGGTGGTCCTTTGAGAGGATGAAAGACGTTCCCAGTGTGCAACTGTGCGCTGTAATTAACGGAATCACATGAATGAGGTTCAGGCCTTAATTCAGGATGTGCTTTGGGTTTCAGATGTTCTGGCTACTTGGCATTAGCAAGACCTTACCTCAGACATGATCTTGCTCTGATCTCCAACTCTACTGCACAAGCTAAGAAAACAGAGGTACATCATACTCTCACATGAGATGAGTTGTTAGGTGAGGCCAGGGGCAAGTGCTGTAGCCCACCACTCTGAAAACACTGGGTGGCCTCCACTGTAGCAGCCTGATCAGCTTCTGTGACCTCTTACTGTGATCAGATATGGTTAATTAGGAATAGCTTTAGATTTTAGGCCACATAGTACTGCTCATCTCGGATTCAGTCCCATTTTTTGTGTGTAAGTGAGTTGCCAAGCTACTGAAGTCACTATTCCTGACTTCTTCATCTTGCTCTGGAATCCTTGTATTTTATGTTTCTTTCCTTCTTTCACTCAGAGTAGGAGTGGACAAAAGTTCCTGAGTGTGGTTTCATAATCATTTTAAGCTGATATATCATTTTAATTTTAAATTTACTTTGTTTGAGATAGTATTTTAAATATAAATAAATACAAGAGTAACTGATATGAAGTATGCGGTCATCTCTTGATTCTCTTGTTTTTCTTTATTAACCATTTAAAATATGAATGGGTGGCTTCTCTTATAACTAATCACCTATTTATTTAGAGATAGGGTCTCCCTTAGCTCAGGGTAGCCTTGAACTTGCCATATAGCTGAGACTGGCTCTCAACGTCTAATTCTTCTGCCTTTGCCATCTAAGCATATTGTTCTCTTTGGATTGATTTTAAACGGCATTGTCTTTATTTTATTTTTTTTTAATTTTTACTGTTAGTGCACAGGAAGGCAATTGACTTTATGTGTTGGTTTATTTATGTGATCTTGCTTAATTTAGTTATTAATTTTAAGAGTACTTTCTGTATCCTTTATAGTGTATTCTATATAGAAAATCGTGTCATACTCAAACAAGAAAAGAGAGAGAGAGAAACAATTGATAGGTATGGGTTAATGTGACTCTCAAGACTCGTGAGTACGGCCTACACAGCCAGCATCTCAGGTCCAGTCTAAAGACTGGCAGCCTACTGCAGAACCAGAGGAATCCCACCTCCCACCCTGAAGGCCATCAGGAAAAAAGGTTAATTACTCTGGTCTAAAGATTGTCTGGGATCAGCATTCTTTCTTCCTTTGGAGATGACCAAACCTGTGTTCTATTCAAGCTGTCGACCAATGAGATGAGGCCCACTCTGCAATCTGCTTTACTCAACCAGTCTATCTCTCTCACTCAGTAAACACCCCCACAGAAACACACAAAACAGTTGTCATCTGGGCATCCTATGGCCCTTATGCTCTCTTCTATATGATGTAGTAAGCTTTCTCTGTCCTGCCAGCCAGCTCCCAAATAACGACATGGAGACTTAATATTAATCATGAATGCTCAGCCTTAGCTTAGGCTTGTCCCACTAACTCTTATAACTTAAATTAATCCATTTATTTAATCTGCATTTTGTTGAGTGGCTCATTACCTCATCTCTCCATGTTGCTTCCTCTGCGTCTGGTTGGTGACTCTGCCTTTCCCGTCCCAGAGTTCTCTCTCTAGCCCAAAGTTCTGCCTGTACCTCCTGCTTAGCTATTGGCTGTTCAGCTTTTTATTACACCAATAACAGCAATACATTTTCACACAGTGTACAAATATCCCACAACAATACGATGCTGTTGGTTTATTACAGATTGCATCTGCTAACACTGAGTGTTTTATCAGAGAGTTATGAATACCTTGCTTTAACTCAGCAGATACATCCAATAGGTTAAAAGGAAAGACTAGCCTTTCATGCAGTCTTTATACTCACCTTATTCCTGGTGTTCCAGCTTTCACTGAAGCATAATTTTTCTTTTGTTTAAAGAAGACTCATTAGCAATTTCTAACAAGGGCAGGAGATGAATTCTCTCAGGTAACCATGAGCTCAGGGCGTCGTTCATGCTAAAGAATATTTTTACTCAATTTAGAATTTCTTCCTATTTTTTAAAACACTTTTCAAAGCCCTTTAAAAGTGCTGTGTCACTGCCTCCTGGACTCTGTGGTTGCTAATGAGAACTCTGTTTCACTTAGATAATTCTGCTTTTCTAAGTTAGGTATCCACTTGTATCTGGCTTCTTTCATTTTTTTTCTCTCTGTTTTCATCAATGTTATTGTGATATTTTTAGCATAGATATCATTTGTTTTGTCCTGCTTGACATTCACTAAGCTTTTTTTTAATTAAGAAATTTTTTATTCATTTTATATAACAACCACAGATCTCCCTCTCTTCCTTCCTCCCGCTCCCCAGCCTTCCTCCTCAGCGCCCCCCCCCCCATTCCCTCCTCAGACAAGGTAAGGCCTCCCATGGGGAGTCAGCAGAGCCTGGTACATTCAGTTGAGGCAGGTCCAAGTGCCTCCTCCTGCATCAAGGCTGTGCAAGGTGTCCCACCATAGGTAGTGGGCTCCAAATTCTTAACTCCGTGGATTGATTTCTTTTTCAACACTAGAAAATTCTCAGTCCAACTGTCTTAGTTAGCTCCACATCCTCTTTGAGCTCCAGAAGGCCTCTTAAATCCCCCTAAGCAGTATTCACAATGGACAGCTTCTACCCATCTGACTTCAAGCTTACCTAAGTTTCTCTCTTGCGTGTCCATCACGCCATAGAACCCATCCAGTCAATTCTTTTCCTTTTGTTATCGACTTGACAGTTGAAAAGTTTCCCTTTGTTTCTCCTTAGCTTTCTGCTGAGACCTGCTGCCCTTCCAGTCATGTTACCACTATCTGCAGGCAACTTTCACAATAGCTGCTTTAAGTCCTTGTCAGATGAACCAACATCTAGGTCTCTGTGGCCTTTTTAAGTGTTTTAAGTTATTCTCTTCTATGAAAGTGGAGGTTTTCCTGGTTTCCCATATGCCAGGGAATTTGGGATTGATTAGATACCCAGGAATAGAACATACATTAAAAACACAATAATAAGAACAAATTTTGTTTGCAAAACTAATACATCTCCATTACAGAAAAATTCTTAAATTAGTATAAAGGAAAATAAAATAATCTATGACCTAACTATAGGGATGATTATTTATCTCTCTTTATATGTAGCTTCTCAGACTGCACCTGACATTTAATCTCTACATAATTAATTTGATGTTCTGATGCCTATGATTTCTCAATTATAGATTTTAATCCTTTGATTGGAATGTTAGCTTTCTTGCAAACCATCCCTTTCCTACTCTTGATCTCCCTCATTCACTTATGTTCCCTCCATACCTTCTTCTTTCCTTTTGACCTATACCGTCACTTTATTTCTCAACCTAGAAGCTCTCTTAGCAGTCTCTGTCCCACCACAGACTCTCCTGACATGACAGAGATTTCCAGAAAGTTTCTGGTGTGTACTGTATCCCCTTTCCAACTGCACCACCTCTGA
The DNA here is from genome assembly GCF_949786415.1 of Peromyscus eremicus. NCBI lineage: Eukaryota > Metazoa > Chordata > Mammalia > Rodentia > Cricetidae > Peromyscus > Peromyscus eremicus. Next base: position 39,239,923 of record NC_081426.1, read on the forward strand.
ATTGTGAGATGGTCTAAGTCTGCAATCATTCCCCTGTTGTTTTCAAGGCGTGTTCTCCCCACTCACATGGCAATGGCTTCTGTAGAAGTGGTGGCCCTGCTGGTGGGATTCAGTCTCTAACCTATTCCAAGGCTGCCCTGTACATTGCTCCTAGGTCTGTTGGAAGTGAGAGGTGATGCTTAGATCAACCGAGGGCTTTGGCTGCAAATAACACAGTAATTGACTTAATAATTTCAAATTTCAAAATGGATCTGTTTCAAGACTGGAATGGATGGGGCTGTGCACCTTCTGTATTGCGCTCAGTACTTCAGCACCTGCTTGTTCTCCAGAATTGAGTTTTCCTCACAGCGTAGGAATTCTATACACTTCTGCTCTCCACAAAAGCTCTAAGATCTTTTCCCTCAAACTTCTCAAATCAAAGCTCCAGGCTGCCCTTGGCACTGGATCCCTGTATGTCCTAAGCTTTAGGTTATAGGGACTGTCCTGGGAATATCTAGATTTCATTTCCCACTTGGTGGTCACCTAGATTCAGCAGCTCAACACACACACACACACACACACACACACACACACACACACACACACGCACACTAACACGCAAACACACACACATACACACACACACACTCACACGCAAACACACACACAGTGGGAAATACCTCTTAGGGGGCAGATACTATGAATTTAACACCACTCACTCCCCCACACACTTGTGCCCACGAGGAGAGGGTTGTTCACCTGGATCTCTGGTACCTAGAATCAATGGAATTCTTGTTCTTCAGGGTTACCCCACTCTCAGCACTCTATTTGTGCTAATCTCTCAGAATGTGGTAGTGGGTTGCATTCTCTCAGTGAGGGAGCGTCCTCTTTACTGCATATAATGAATCACAGGTATGTTTTAATCGTTTTTCCAAACCCAGACAATCAATCTTACAGCCATCAGAAGTTTCATCCCAGAAACTAACAGTATGATATTTTTAGAGTCCATTTCAATCTTGTTCTGGTTCATAAGAAGCTGATCCAGGGCTAGTCACTTAAACCACAAACGAATGAAATTTTCAAAAGGTTAGTTTATACCCAACTACCTCATTTATGTACTTAGTTACTTATGTCATATTCCACAAAGAACCCAAGAATAAGTCAATAAAATAATTAAGAACTATCTCCCAAGAATATGAAACTCCTAAGGGAGATTAAAGTATATTTTTAAAGAATAAATAAGACTGTAAAATACAAAGCACAGATACTGCAAACCCAATGTGGTGACTAGAGCAGACAATCTCAGTTTTGTTAGGAACTGTATTTTATCTAAATGAGCCTGTTCATCTCTGAAATTCCCATCATACAAAGGACAGATGGAAATACAGTTATGTTATTCTCAATTGCCCAACTATACCACTTAAAAATGTTTAATATGCCTATGGTACTAAATGCTTAATGGATGCACTATAGGGAGTTATAAGAATCATTCTGGAAAGGCGCAAAGCTACACGGAGAAACCCTGTCTCAAAAAACAAAAACAAACAAACAAAAAAAAGAATCATTCTGTCTTCTTTTTCAATATTTATATTGAAAGTGAAGTTTATAATTTTCTTGGAGGATATTTTAATATACATGGAAATAATTGAAAAAGTTTAATTAAAAATAATTCAATGAGGAATGGAAAGATGCCTAGATCAGTACAATGCTTGTCTTGGATGCAAGAACATGTGATTTGATCCCCATCTCCCATGTAAAAAAAGGGGGTGGTGGTGATGTGCCCCTTTGATCCCAGTACTAGGGAGGTGGAGATGGAATCACAGGCCAGCCAGCCTAGACTAACTGGTGAGGTCCAGATCAAAGAGAGACCCTGTCTCAAAGAAGGTGGATGGCATTCTTGAGGATGACATCTGATGTGGTCCTTTGGCTTCTACACATGACACACACATACAGAAGCATATGTGCATGCATAACAAAAACAACTCATTGAAGAGGATTCCACAAGATGCCATGTAATAGGTAGTAACTGTGTGGCTTTCTCACAATTTAATATGATCCTTGGATATAATTCTAAATGTCTTGATAAACCCTTAAACTGGATGGTTCAAATAATTGATTTCCTTCTGAGTCTGGGTTATCTCACTCAGGATGATATTTTCTAGTTCCATCCATTTGCCTGCAAATTTCATGATATTATTGTTTTTTTACTGCTGAGTAGTACTCCATTGCGAATATGTACCACATTTTCTTTATCTATTCTTCAGTGGAGGGGCATCTAGGTTGTTTCCAGGTTCTGGCTATTACAAATAATGCTGATATGAACATAGTTGAGCATGTGTCCTTGTGGTAAGATTGAGCATTCCTTGTGTATATGCCCAAGACTAGTATAACTGGGTCTTGAGGAAGACTTATTCCCAATTTTCTGAGAAACAGCCATACTGATTTCCAGAGTAGCTGTACAAGTTTGCATTCCCACCAACAGTGGAGGATTATTCCCCTTGCTCCACATCCTCTCCAACATAAGCTGTCTTCAGTGTTTTTGATCATAGCCATTCTGACAGGTGTAATATGGTATCTCAGAGTTGTTTGATTTGCATTTCCCTGATGACTAAGGATGTTGAGCAATTCCTTAAATGCCTTTCAGCCATTTGAGATTCTTCTGTTGAGAATTCTGTTAAGCTCTATAGCCCATTTTTTAATTGGACTGTTCAGTATTTTGATGTCTAACTTTTTGAGTTCTTTATATATTTTGGAGATCAGCCCTGTGTCAGATGTGGGGCTGGTGAAGATATTTTCCCCATTTTGTATGCTGTTGTTTGGTCTTATTGACCGTGTCCTTTGCTCTACAAAAGTTTCTCAGTTTCAGGAGGTCCCATTTATTAATTGTCGCTCTCAGTATCTGTGCTACTGGTGTTATATTTAGGAAGTGGTCTCCTGTGCCAATTCATTCCAGACTGCTTCTTACTTTCTCTTCTATCAAGTTCAGTGTAACTGGATTTATGTTGAGGTCTTTGATCCACTTGGACTTGAGTTTTGTGCACTCATAAGTGGATACTAAATGTGAGGGAAGGGATGGCCAGACTGCAACCCACAACTCCAGAGAAGCTAGCTAACAGGGAAAGACCCTAGTAAGGACACATGGATGACCCTGCGAAGGAGAAGTGGATGAGATCTACATGAGTGGACTGGGTGTGGGGGTGGTGGTAGAGGGCGAGGAGTGGGGGATGAGAACATAGGGAAATGGGAGGGTCAAGCTAGAAGAGAGACAGAGTGAGAGGGCAGGGAGGAAGATACCATGATATATGAGGACATCATGGGAATAGGAAGAGGCAGGGTGCTGGGGAGGCTCTCAGGAATCCATAAGGTTGACCCCACCTTGGTCTGCTGGCAGTGGTCCAGAGGGTGCCTGGACTGGTCTACTCTGGTGACCAGCCTAGCAAAAAACCTAGCTGTCATCATAGAGCCTTTGTCCAGTGACAGATGGAGGCAGATACAGAGATCCACGGCCAGGTACCAGGCTGAGGTCCGGGAATCCAATTGATGAGAGAGAGGAGAGATACTGCAGGCGAGGGACGTGGAGATCATGATAGGAGGATGTGCAGAGATGACCAGCCACACTAGTGGAAGCCCATCAACTGTGGACTGGTGGCTGTGGAGCCCCCATGGGACTGGACTAGGCCCTCTGGATAAGGAAGACAGTTGTTTGGCTCGAACTGTTTGGGGGGCACCCAGGCAGGGAGATCGAGATCTGTCCCTGGTCTATGGGCAGGCTTCTGGAATCTGGTGCCTGTGGTGTGACACCTTGCACAGCCTTGGTGCAGTGGGAAGGGGCTTGGACCTGCCTAGGCTCAGTGAGCTGGGCTCTGCTGACTCCCCATGGGAGACCTTGATTTGGGGGATGTGGGGATGTGGGGTGGCTTGGGAAAGAGGGCTTAGGGGTGGGAGGAAGGAGGATCTGTGGATAGTATGTAGAGTGAGTAGAAAATTTCTTAATAAAGAAAAATGGAAAAAAATAATTTATTTCTTCACTCAGCCTTTTGACAATATTCTGTATTCTTTCATTCAATATTTTAGTCACGTGAGGTAACATTTTTACCCTTACTAAATTGCATTTGAGGAGGTAGATGCTCTGAGGAGTAAAATGCTTCCTTTGTCAAAGGTCAAATGGCCAATGAAATGACTAGGAAAAGGCTCAAATACAGAACTTCTGATTCTAGATTAACAAACTACATCTATTAGGCAGCTCTAATATGCCAGACAGTGGTCTAAGACCTGAGGATGGATGGTTGAGTAAGAGGGATATAATCCCTGCTCTCTAAGGGTCAGTAGAAAAAACAGATACAAAAGGCATGGTTTATACAGTTTGACCAGTGTTTGGTCACAGCATGCTGGTGGTGGCAGCAAGTACAGAGCAGGTAGTCAGGAAGCATCAAGAAAATGTTGGTAGGAATTGTAACTGTAATTCTTGCTTGATATATGTAATTTTACTAGGTTAAAGTTAAAACCTTCCTTTTGTTTAGAAAGAAAAGGGGAAGTGATGGGGTAATGTCTTTTTGTATGCTGTGAAAATATGTTGCTCTAATTGGTTGATAAACAAAGCTGTTTGGCCAATGGTTAGGCAGAATAGGGTTAGGCAGGACATTCTAACTAGAGAGGAGGAAGGAGAGAAGCAGAACAGAGAGGACGCTGCCAGTCACCACCATGAGAAGCAAGATGTAAAGCAAGATACTGGTAAGCCACGAGCCACATTGTAAAGTATAGATTTATAGAAATTGGTTACTTTAAGATGTAAGAGCTAGCTAGCAAGAAGCCTGAGCCAATAGGCCATACGGTTTTTAATTAATATAAGCCTCTGTGTGTTCATTTGGATCTGAGTGGCTGTGGGACTGCGAGGATGCAGAAGCTGGGTGGGCACAAGAAAACTTTCAGTTACAAGGAATAAATGTCCCTCTCAGATCCTGCTAATTGTGCAATGCATATTTTCACTGCCACAATTATCAGAACACAGGTGCAAAGGACAGAAGCAGCATTCATTCTGGGGACTTGCTGAGTCTCTTGGAAAAAATCAAAAGCAAAAGTGAATGATTTGTTACACTGGGGGAAATGGTGGCAAAACCCAGTTTTGGTGATGAAAAATTTGCAAATATCAAATATTTCAAGTATTTAAAATTCTGAGAAGTAATGTATCTCCTTGACAGTGTGGCTAGTGGTACTCTGACATAGGGTAACAGTGAGAGCATGTAATATAGAAGTGGAATACAGACTGATGGCTGAGAGGAAGCCCGTGACGACCAATTTGATTTCAGCTATTTTGTATGTGGTTGACGAATAATAAAATCATACTTCAAGTCAAATCACACATAAAACTCAATATATAAAACAGATGAAAGAAGGGTTACTCTGGTCAAATGAATCATGGCTTAGTCTTTTTTTTCTGTTACTATAACAAATCACCTGAGACCAGTTTATTTATAAAGAAAAAGTAATAATTGGTTCATTGTCCTGCAGCATGGCATCAGCATCAGGTGGATCCTTTTCACTTCTTCATATCAAATGCATCACATGGAAAGGCAGCGCAAATTCTCTCTCTCTCTCTCTCTCTCTTTCTCTCTCTCTCTCTCTCTCTCCTGATAAAGCCACTAATGCTCTCATGGGCCCCCCACTCTCATGAAATCATTTAATTGCAAGTACTTCTGAAGTATTTCACCTCCAGATGCAGATAATATATAAATTTGAGGATTGAGTTTCTAGCATAGGAACTTTCTGTGGTCAGCCAATGCCCAGCCACCCACACTATGTCACTGTTGCTTTTCTGACCCCATCTCCAGGTGCACATTGAAGCATTGTCTGAAAAGTGGCGGGACTTATTCCGCCAACTCTGAGGGCCAGAGATCCTGGACTCTACAATATAGTCACTATGGCTACCTCTCTCTGATGGCCACTGTGGAGCAAGCCGTTAGCGGCCTTGAGGGAAGAGCTCATCATTTACATTCAGTGGTTCAAATGCAGACAAAGCAGCCAGGCTTTGAAAGCTCCGATTAAAAAGAAAATAAAGGAGAGTTCACAGGAATGACCCCTCCCAAAAAAGACCCAGCAATCTTCTAGCTGCCATAACAGTACTCCAAGCCCACTACAGCACCTAATTGAAATACTGATTCTTTGGTTAGGTCTCTAACTTAAAATTCCCGGGCAGAGAGCCCCCCACCCTCTAGATTCCCCTTCACAGAATCACAGCACAGGGCACACAGTGTTTCCTTAACATTAAATTTCCCCAGCCTTTCATTTCAATTAGTCATAAAAAAGACTAAGAAGGAAAGCATTGTCGGGAAGATCCCAGGCAGTGTTTTATTGCCTGAAACGCTTCTTGGGCTTAACTATTTCATGGCGAAAGGGGGATGCTGTTGAAGGGGTGCTTTTTCCTTATAGGTAGGAAGCTAAGGAGAAAACACACTAAACCTACTTTCTTTTAAATGATTTATCCAATATATTTGTATTACCCAATCTCATTTATGGCACTTTTTTTTTTCAACAAGCACCCAATTTATGATGAGAAATTATCACAAATCCAACTTTTGCTATTCTTATATTTTCATTTAGATTCTAAGAGCAACAAAATCCCCTGACATTATTATCTCCTGTGAATACTAATTATGTCACTACAACTGTGTGCCTGCTAATCTTCCAGAAATAATGTGAGAATTACTGGGACGTGATAGGAGCAGAATGGAATTAGAAACCTATTTGTGAATTTGTAAAAAACTCCCAGCTTTCTAAGAGTGGTAAAATGTGCATAGCCCAAAATGATTTTGGAAAGAGATAGATTACCACAATGGAGACAAATGGTGGTTCCTAATACCACACTGGGAGCACAGAACAGCCACCCCAGCAAGGCAGCTTCCTGAGGGTTCGTTCATCCTTACAAGAAATGTAGTCCACAGAACCCAGGATTTTTATCTCAGAGACCAGCCTCAACTCCAGATAAGGCCTGTTTTAATCATGTTTAATGGGTTCTGGTTCCAAAGAGAATAGAAATGAAGGTGAAAAATCTCTCCAGTAGGGTAGAAAGTTGATGTATCAGGACCTGAAGCACCTCTGTGATGGAAGGATGTATTTACTAAGCACAATAGTGGCCATATTTGTTGACTTCTGAACATAGCCCATACTTTCTTCATGTAGGCAGAGATGAAATCAATAGCATCCTGACTGGCTGTAGTGAAGCAATGTTCTTAAGACTACTTTTGCAGAGGCATCAGAGGGCCGCCAGGTGGAGGGATTTACCAAAGGTGCATGTGGTCACAGAGGGCCAAGTCACAGAGGTATTTATTTCCCAAAACTTTGTTCATGATTCTTTTCTGAAGAATACATCTCCCTTCACCTTCAAAACCAAGTCTTGGGCATTTATCCAAATCCACTTCACTCTTGGCTCACTGAAAGGATCCAGGAAACTGTCATCTCTTTCTAGTCCCCAGATGCAGGCTTCTGCTGGTCTCTTGATCCCAATCTAGCTCACCCTTGTCTCACCACACAACCTTCAACCTCAACTATGCACCAAGCCTTTTTCCCATACCACCTCCGACACTCATTCTCGCATCTCTGTTCTGTGTACACACACACACACACACACACACACACACACACACACACAAACACACACGTTTGAGTCTATTTTTATTTTTGAGATCTAGTTGAATTCATCTCCCATCCACCTGGCTACTTCCATTCCACACCATCATTACTCCTACACCTGTTCCACTTCCTTCTCTTCCCCACACTCCAAACTAGGTTAGGTTTCTCTATTTCTCTGATGTCTACAACATCTACATCTACAACCAACTGTCTGTCTTTATCACCACACTGCACAGAGACATCAAACAAAGCCCTCTAATGGCTGTTATGGTTTGATTATGAAATGCCCTTTGGACACTCGTGTGTTTGAACACTTGGTTCCCAGTTTGTGGCACTGTTTGGGAAGGTTGTGGAGCCTTTAGGAGTTGGAACCTTGCTGGAGGAAATATGTCACTGGGGGTTGGGCCTTGAGGGTTTATAGCCTTGCCCTACTTCCTATTTGCTCTCTGCTTCCTGACTATCTTGATGGATGCAAGCTTTTGCTGCTGTGCCTTCTCCTTCATGGTGGACTGTAGCTCCCCTGGAACTGTAAACCAAAATAAGTCTTTTCCTTAAGTTGCTTATTGTCAGGGTAGTCTAATACAGCAATATAAAGGTAACTAATACAAAAATACTAACGCAAGCAGCTGTACCTGCTTTTCCCAGTTGCTTTAACCAATAAGCATGCAGGCGTCCTTTGAAACTGCATCTGTTGGCTTATAAATATTGACACAAATGGGTGACAGGTAGTTAGGGAGTGTTTATACAACCTTCCTGCAGCTCTAGGCATCAATTACCCCATCTCCTTTTAGCTCTGCGAATTATGGCAAATACAGTGCACCTGTGTTCTTTCTGATCCTCTCTCTGGATCAAAAACAGAAACTCTGAAACGAGCCGGCTTCTGAGTTTCAAAACTTGGTGTTGGCTGAGGCTAGCAGTGTGGTTTTCTCTAAAAAGCTCCATCACTAGGCTGAAAAGCTGCTCTATCTGAGAAGAATGAGATTCTTAATTGTGTTTGGGATGAAATATATGAATAAATAAATAGGACACATTAATATTTCAGTAATGCTATGGCTATCTTCTAGAGTAGTGTGTGCACTGCCAAGTGCAGCTGGTTGTGGTCTAAGTATCTTTTTATATTGTCTGTTTCCCACACTTGATTCCAGGCTAATTGCCTGATTCAAATCGTGTGTCCAGAACCTAGCATTATAGCTGGCACATGATGAAAATTCAATATTTTTGAATGAAAGATTTATATGGTCCTCAACCTTCTGTAGAACCTTGGCTAGGCTTAACTATTTGTCCTAACATCCCTGAACAAAAGTCCATCCACGCTTCAGATTCAACTCAGATTCCATCACTACTAACGTTTGTATCCTTGGAAAGCCACTTGTTGTATCATATGTGTCTGTCCTGTCACACAAGACCAAAACTCTGACCTCTTCTCTCGGAATGGAAGGGTGTGACTACTTCTCTGCCAGGCTGGCATTTCCCTGATCATCAGCCATCTTCAGATGCTACCACTTGGCTGTGTTCTAAAGACCCTCTCGTGACCCCTCTTGCACTCAAATTGCCCCATCTAAATTCTATTCTGGATTCTGTCCAGAGCAGAACTCAATGGGGAGAAGTTCCTTGGATATTGATACCTTTATTTATGAGTTTTTCAAATAACTACCAATTATATTACTGATGTCCCACCCCACCCACCCCCCATTGTTCACCCATTTCCTGTTCTAAGACACAACATCCCTTCTTTGAACATTAATTTCTCCCATTTGACTCCTAACCCCATCTCATTATGTCTCTCCAAAGATTCTAGACCAACATCTACAGCCCTCTTGTTTCTGTGCAACTGTCTCCTGTCTATTGCTCCTTCCAAGTAGCTCCCAAGTGCCTCTCATCACACGTGTATGATCCTCTCTGGACACATGTGTACATCTTCCAGGTTGTGTTTGTGCCCTCAGCATCTCTCACATCGTCTTCCCATGGTCTCTAAATCCAGAAGACAGTCTGCCTTCCCATTTGACTGCTCCACCAGACACTGACAACAACTCTTCCTGACAGTAATGTCATCCCCTAGCTTCTAGGGCATTGCCCTTTTCAACTTTCCTTCTACCTCTGGCCACTCCCTCTATTCCGTGTGTGAGATCCTTCATCTCAATCCATTCTCCAAATGGCGTGTCCTCTGAGCTTGAACTTGCAGTCTCTTGTCATTCTATGTTTTTTTCTGGAAAATGCCACCCCTTCCATTATTTTTTAAGAACAATTTTTGTTATTCTTGAGAGTTTTATGCATGTATATAGTGAAATATGATCATATTCCATCCATACTTTGCCCTTCCAACATCCTCCATAACACCTGAACATATCCCCTCTTTTCATAAGTGTGTGTGTGTGTGTGCACGTGTGTGTGTGTGCGCACGTGTGTGTGTGTGTGTGTGTGTGTGTGTGTGTGTGTCCCCTTAAGTCCAATTAGTGCTGCCCATATGTGCATGGATTTGGCCATCCACTAGAGTAAGGAAATCCTATCAGTGGCTATACCTTCAAAAAAGGGCATTTCTTCCTCCTGCAGCAGCTATAGTCATATGTGTCTCAAATCTTACCTCCATTCCAAATCTGTCTCCTAAGCTTTATACTTAAAAGAGAAAGTGAGCACAGGCTTGCTGATCATCCTTTGTACGGTGCCATTCAGGGAGTCACCCCACTCTCTATTACTCTCTTGTTTTTGTCCTCCTTGTCTGTCAACATGCACCATACAGTATGCTCCCAGACCTCACAGGTAAAGACTTGGGACTTTCTGGTTTGAGGATCAGGGGAACTGACTAAGGTACAGTTGCCTGGTTGTTCAACACTTTGCCTACAACAGTGTCTTCAGACACTCCTTACAGGTTGGACCCTGTCCTTGCCCTGGGGCCGCGTTTCAAGCAACATTGGATCACCTTTTAGTTATGACAGTAGCTTGACTGAGTTCTCTGGGTCTGGTTTCAATGTATTTAAAAGTCCAATTTGTCTTTATTAAAATTCAGTCTCACTATACCAATCTCTGCCCTGAATCAGGCTTGTTTTCTGACCAGGGATCCACACCAAGTGGAAGGGACAAGTTAGGGCTTTTCCTTTACAATGTCCCCCTTCTTCTTCTGAGACTGTTTCAGGCCCTTCATCTGGAAGCACTTGTAAATCCCTGAGTGCCTTTAGACTATCAAAAACCATCACTTGGCCTTACTTTCTTCACTAAATTGAGACTACCACAGCACATGGTACCTAGACCCTTCCAAATCTAATCTCACAAGGTTCTCATATTCTTTTTCCCTGGTGAATGCGGTCCATTTCTTTTCCCAATGCCCTGATAATTTGAACTCCTACACATGCTGTTTAGCCACAAGCTCATAAAAAGCAACAGATCCATTAGGGGTGTTTTTAAGTAAAAGCGAGACATGAAGAGGCCTTGGCTGTAGTCTTGTGTTTCCAAAGACTAACATCAGCAAAGTGTCTTGTTAGCATTCTTATCCCCTCCAGTGCTGCCGAGGCTAATGCAGCATTTTTCATTCCATGTCACAAATGGGCCACATATATTTTTTTTTAAATCATGATCGCACTTCAGGTAGGAAAGTTTGCAGCCTCATGGAGTCCTTGGCAGTAAGTGATTCATTTACCTCTGAAACGGTGCAAATGGTGATCCATGATTGCATCAAACCTTTTTATTTTTCCCAAATGTCTTGACTGTCATGTAAGAGTTTTGTTGTTTTGCAGCCTTCCTCTTGTCTTATAACATATTTATGCTCTGGGATTACAAATATGAGAAGGATGTCGTTGATCAAACTTTTGTCAGCAGTTGTACAGTTTGAAATCAAACCTTTGATAATCTCAGTGCTTCCTCCTATGCCTTAAATCACAACCTCCAATGTGGAAACATTTCATTCTAGGTGACACTAATCACAAATTGTAAATTTGTGTGTGCATGCCTGTGACTTATTTCAATGTAATTTTAACAGAAATAATGCCTGTGCACAATTTAAAAGGAAAAATAGTGGTCCCTTTCCCTGCATTCCCATTGGCAAAATCTTTCAAGCCTTTTAGCTATTCTTCCAGCATGTAATTCAGTATTTCTAAATAACATTCTTAACTATTCCTTGTGGATTTGTTCAACTGCAAACATTTTCAGGTTCTGGGTTGGGACATAGGTTCAGATACTATGACAGGGAATAAAATGGCATGGCCTTAAAATAGGTTAGCTTTCTTTTACAAATGGCTAAGCATCCACTGGGCTAGTTGCCTTTAGTCACCTGGTTGAAGATCAGTTGCCTCCCTATCCTTTTTTTATCCCTTATGGTGGGGAGAGGCCCAGAAAGTATATATATATATTTTAGAATATGTCTATATCAATTCATCTTCTAACTTGTTGCCTAGAACTTGGTGTTGTGGTCCCACCTAGCTACAATGAAGGTGAGAATATTGACCTTTGTTCTTGAAAACCTTAGTATCAGTTACAATCCTCTTACTACAGAAGAAAAGATTGTACATTTCTGGTGACAATTAGCTTCTTCCATGTGTTCTACTTTGAAATGAAGACACTTTACCTTTATAAATCACACACACACACACAAACACACACACACACACAAACACACACACACTCACATACTCACATACCACATATGTGTCCTATTCTCTAAACATAACTATTGTATCTCAATTTTGATTAGAAAATATTTCGTGTTAAAATTAGGAAATACTATAACTAAATCATCGTGTGAGAAATACTATAACTGAATCATCCTCTCTTGACCATCAGGAACAGAAAATACCTTGATATCTTTACATGTAGTTATTTATCCAATATGATTCCATGTCATAAAACATAACCAGGTTCACTCTACTCCATCTGTACCCAATTCCTCCTCCTAGGACTATGCAGCTATCAGGAATATCGTCTCTGCATGGTGATAGAGGCTGAAGAGAGAAATCAGATACATACAAACCTCTTAAACCTCGGCTTATAAGTAGCAAGTGTCACTTTAACCCACATGCCCTTGTCCACGCAAGTCACATGGACAAGCCCCAAGTCAGTTCTTCTTACCCAGAGGGGATGCCAAAAGTGTGACTACAAGAAAGGAAAATGCGCAGGACAAATGACAGGAGGGCTCAATTCTACTGCTGCAGCCTCATGATGGTTCTGCTCTCCTGCTGTGTGCTGCCAACCTAGGTTTTCTCTCATCTTCCAAGGAAATGGTCTCAGTCTCCTCCAAATGTGGCTACCTGTGTCCCAGAATCACATGCCTCCTGACATTTGGTTTACTTCTCTCTTTTTTAATCAATCTATACATCCTTGACTGATCTTGGTTAAGACAGTAAATGTTGATTGTTCCGCACTGTGGGTCCTGAAGGACTCATGTTAGGACAAACAACAGAGACCCATCCTTTGAAAGAGAAAATCCCAAATATCATTATCTATGAGTTTTAGTTTCTTCAAAGTTATCGATTTCCCTCAGAGAAGTTTTTTTTTTCCACATTTTAATCAGGGGAAGGTGATGGCTGCCAACATTTTTCAGAGCTGAGATGGGAAAGTGTGACGATCATCATTAAAATAACTCTCAGGGGATGATTCAAGGAAAGGAAAAAGCGTCCATATGGGAAGTCTAAAAATCAAGATGGTATAGTAAGCAAGTGGTAGCTCTAAAGCGGGAAGGAGGGACACAATGCCAAACACTGTTCAACACCCTCCCAGTTCCTCACGCCTGAGTGTGCTTCCCTGAGGGCAGGAATGCTTGTCACAGCTTTGTTCCTAACTGAAGAGGCAGGTACAGGGCAGTGGGATACCCACCAGCCAGACAGTGGAGAAGAGTCAGGGTTGGCAAAGTGGGATGTTCATGAACGAAGCAATGGATACAGCCATGGTTTTCTCACTCACATAAGTAGTATTATATAGTAGTGAGCAAGGAAGAAATGTAATGGCACAGAGCAATATCAATTCTTGGAAATAAAACGTTGCGTTTTCAAAGCAACACAAGTCCCAGGAGATGTCATAACATTTTAACACCTCTAACAAAAGTTTTTAAGCAATCAATTAAAAAAAAGTGTTATAGCTCAGTGGTTAAGAACACTTGTTGCTCTTCCAGAGGACATGAGTTCAGTGCCTCTCATCCTCATCAGGTGTCTGGGAATTACCTATAATGCCCCTCTCGCCTCTGCAGGAACCTGAACACCTCTTCTCTCTCTCTCTCTCTCTCTGTCTCTCTCTCTCTCTCTCTCTCTCTCTCTCTCTCATTTCTCTCTCTCATTTCTCTCTCTCATCTCTCTCTGTCTCTGTCTCTGTCTGTCTCTCTCTCTCTCTCACACACACACAAATAAAAATAGAAATAAATCTTTAAAATTGTCTCTATTCTCATTGTGATTCAACATATTTTTTTAAAAAAACTAGTTAAATGATAAACACAAAATTCAGACAAGTGTTACTCTCTGAGGAAGGAATGAAAGGAGGTAGGATAGATTAAAATACATACCTATTTGTAATGTTTAAATCATGCATTGAGGGTGGGCATACAGTGTTCCTTGTATTATTCTGGTTTATAACTTGTATATATCATTAAAGATATGGAAATGTTTTGAACATATTATCAAAAGGAAAACACAAGATAGAAATAAATACCAGAACAGAAGCAAATTTACACAACTAAAGTATTAGAAACTAAGATGTTTCTAATATCCTTGTAACATTCTGGGTAATTGTAGAAATATTAATTTGGAGACTTAATCTAGAAAAACATGTTAAAACTGTAGGGAAGCAGTTAAGCAGAAAGAACTTTATAGTTGGTTGGTTTTGCTCTTTGGTGGGGGCCCACTACCCAGTTCCCAAATAAACCACACACAGAGGCTTATTTTTAGTTATAAATGCCCAGCCTTAGCTTGGCTTGTTTCTAGTCAGATTTTCTTAAATTATCCCATCTACCTTTTGTCTCTGGGAATTTTCCTTTTCTTACTTCTGTAATCTTACTTTCACTCTTACTCAGTGACTGGCTGGGTGGCTAGGTGCCTGACCTCTGATGTCCTCCTCCTTTTCTTGCTCCTTCTTCCTCTCCTCACATATTTCGCCTTCTATTTATTCTTTCTGCCCTGCCTATCTTTTCTCCTGCTTTGCTATTGGCCATTCAGCTCTTTGTTAGCACATCAGGTATTTTAGACAGGCAAAGTAACACAGCTTCACAGAGTTAAACAAATGTTCCACAGCACAAGCAAATGTAACACATCTTAAAATAATATTCTACAACAGAACTTCACCAAGCATGGTGGTGCACACCTGGAATCCTAGCACTCTGAAGGCTGAAGCAGAAGGGCCCCAAGCTTAAGGCAAACCTCAGCTACATAGATTCTGTCTCTAAACAACAATAAAAGAAAATTTCAAACTAGGATAAATTCTAGAAGAATACACAAAATAACAGAACAAATAAAAATGCAGAGCAAGTAAAACATAAAAATAAAGCCAATCAATAACATGAAACTTATAAATATACATATTCACCAATTGAAGGGGATACATAAGAATCGGTAGAGCTCTAGCCAAATATTGTAGATGAGATAAAAGAATACATAAAGGTAGGGAAAATTATATATCAGGAAATTAGTAAATGACAGAAATCTGGCTTTATATCAGGAAAGAAAGATGAAGATCAAAAGCATTATTAGAATTAAAAAACATCACTATATAATAGCAACTTTTTCCTTTACATCAAAGATACAACAACCATGACTAGTGTGGAATAATAATATAGCCTCAACATTTACTGAGGCTGGGCGGTGGTGGCGCACGCCTTTAATCCCAGCACTCAGGAGGCAGAGCCAGGTGGATCTCTGTGAGTTCGAGGCCAGCCTGGGCTACCAAGTGAGTTCCAGGAAAGGCGCAAAGCTACGCAGAGAAACCCTGTCTCAAAAAAAACAAAACAAAAAAAATAACATTTACTGAGAAAAAAATATATAGTGGAATTGAGGTGGGTCCTCTGACATCTCCAATGAGATGTGAGTTTTGTCTTAGACTTATTTGTCTGAGCTCCATTATGCTCCCCACCTTGTTCCCCACACCCCAGCCTGTGGTCCGCCCTTTCTTGCAGATTATATCCTCCTAACTTTCCATGACTATTGTCTTTCCAGCAGTTTAGCTAATAGGAAGCCATTTTCTCATTCCCCAGCAAATAAGACGTCTCCAGCAGCAGGACTCGTGCCTTCTTCAGATACCACCTGTTAATCCACCTCAGTTCCACAACCCAAACTGTTCCCTTCGTTGCTAGAACCAATGGGTGCTGGACATCTCCTGCACTGGCCAAGTACTGGGTTCCCTTAGTGTCTCCTTTAGGCACTTCAACTCATCTGCAGCAGAGTAGCCAAATGCATGCATTGTTCAGGTACTAAGTGTGGTTCCTGTTTTTGTAGTTGGACTGCATCCCCTTAACAAGCTTATTATATCATAATCATTGAGGTCTGAAGTCTGGTAGATTAGATGGTTTCTATCTCCAAATCTCATCAGGCTGAAGTTAAGGCATCTCCTGGGTTGCTTTCCTCTTTGTAAACAAGAGAAGAATCTCTTTGTCCATTGGCATGCATGATCATAGGAAAATCTCCTCCCACGCAGTTACAGAGTTCCTGGTCCCTTTCTGGCTGTTACCCAGTGGCTGTGTTCAGCCCTATGGGCTGCCTGAATGTTTGGCTCATGGTCCCTGTTTTCATCTTTGAAGTCAGCACACAAAGGATCACAATGCTATATTTCTCCTATTGCTTTTGACTATCTCTTCTATTATATTTTTTAAGTTTTACATTATGCAAAGTAGATGGTTTCATCATGACATTTCTATATATTACATACTATTGTTGGCCATACTTAACTTATTAGTAGTTGTTGAGTACTGAAGTAGAGAGTTTTCTTCTTGGGTATGGCCTCTGGAAGGTTATCTACACTCCAGGGGATGATCCTATACCCATGAACATTCTTGCAAGCATGTTCATGGATGTAGGACCATATGACTGAACATTTTTGATTCCTCTATTCTCTTCTACTTCCCTAATATTCCCCACTCCTTATCTTCTTGTTCATACCCCTATGCCACAGTTCCACATATAAGAAAAAAATACAATCCTGTCTTTGTGAAACTCATTTCATTCAAGATGGTGATCTTAGCTCATGCATATTTCTGCAAAGAAAATAATGTCTTTCTTCTCTGAAGTGTCATAAAATCCAGTGTATATATTTACATTTTCTTTATCCATTCATCCACTGATGGACACCTAGACTGAGTCCATAACTTGGTTCTTATGAATAACACCGCAATGAACATGAGTATTCAAGTGTCACTATAGTAAGCTGACTCGGATACACACGCAGAACTGTTATAGTGAGATCATATGGTAGTTCTACTTTTAGTTTTTTGAGATGCTTCCATACTGATTTCCATGGTACTATACTGATTTACATTCTGACAGCATCTAAATGCCTCCCCATTCCCATCCTTATCAGAATTTGTTACTTGTTTTCTTAATGATCATCATTTTGACTGGTAAAATGGAATCTCACTGTGGTGATTTTTAATTACTCTGGTAATTTCATACGTATATACATTCTATTCTGGTCATATCTACCCCTGACTTCCCCCTCTCTCCTCCAGATGCCTCTCTACAACTCTCTCTCTCAACTTCATATCTTCCTTTTAAAACTTTTTATAACCCACTGATTCCAATTAGTGCTGCCTGCGTGTACATAAGTGCAGGACCAGCTAATGCATCATGGCAAACCTACCAGCCACCACACCCATGACACAAATTGACTTTCCCTCCCTTTCAGAACTATGCCAATAGTTCCACAGCTGAGAGAAACACCTAGTGAACCCCTCTCCCTTGGGATAGTTTTAATTTGCATTTATCTAATGATTAATGATACAGAACTTTTTTTCATTTACTTAATTGATTATTTGTATTTCTTTCCTTGAAAAATACCAGTTCTGCTCATATGCCCATTTTTTAATTTGATTATTTGATATCTTGGAGTTTGATGTTTTGACTTGACTAAAGTCCACCAATGTGTATCACGCCTGGGAACCTCTGGTTTTTTCTTAGTAGAGACTATCTTGAACTATATAGGTGTTTCCTACTAAGGTTTGATGTTTAGGGAAAATTACCTTGAATATGTAGGTTCAAGTCTTGCATTGTTCTCTTAGTTCTCTAGAAGTCCCAAAGCAATGGTTCAATCAATATTCATCATCCTCAAAAAACAAATGAACAAACAAAAAAACAGTCAGTATTGAGGGTAATTCCAGAGATAAGAATGGTATCTATGTTTCTATCCTTTTTTTTTCAACATCTTATATGAAAAAAGCAAAGCAGGGAGACCAAATTACTACCAAAATCACAAAACAGTCATTGACAGAACAATGAAATTATTTTATGTTTACTCACTTATATGTCTAATAACAATTGCTAAGCCCCAGGCTGCTATGTGTTCATTCTGGGGAGACAAACATGGAATCAACTTTTTCCATCATCTTGCAGAGATTCATATCTGCTACCTAAATACAGTAAATGTGCTTATATGGTAAGTGCTGGGTCTGTGAAATTTCTCATGTGTTTTTACATGGAAGTCTGATCTGCTATAAAAATAACTAGGTTTTCTTCATGATGGTTGTCAGAGTGGTGGGAGACAACCCAAACAGAGATTGTGTGTCCTCAGAAAATTCACTTAGTAATAGCTCTTCCCTAGTAGAGGTGTTAGGAGCAGGATCAAATTGCTACATGCAGATCACTTGGAAGTGGTTTATAATAACATTTAATAAGTGATAGCTGCTATCAAGATGATTGCTTAATTTTTCTTAGCCTGCTTTACTATTTACAAAATGGAGACAGTAATAATCAACTCGTGAGGTAATGGAAGGATTAAATGAAATTGTATATATACATACATACACACATGTTCACATTACAGTTTTCTCTCACTACATTCTTATTAACATCAAGATCCACTTAAGAACTCTGGAGTTTATACATAATTAGCATAGTCTTTATAGATCAATAAAATTTTGGGCTCAGGAGGTCTCTAGAAAAAAGACATAAAGCAGGAGTTAGGATTTTAGGTTTCTTTAGTGGATATGGAATTAGATAAAAGCTTTGTCTCTTCTTTTCTCCAGTGTCCCATTAATGCAGGATAGGTTGATAAGAAACCCTTGTGTTAGGGTTTCTGTTGCTGTGATGAAACACCCTGACCAAAAGCAGCTTGAAGAGGAAAGGGTTTGATTTGGCTTACTGTTAATCATTTAAGGAAGTAGGGACAGGAACTCAAACAGAGCAGGAACCTGGAGGCAGGAGCTGATGCACAGGCCGTGGAGGAGTGCTTCTTATTGGCTTACTTCTCATGGCTCAGTCAGCTAGCTTTCATATAGAATCCACCCCAAGAGTAGCCTCACCCACAATGGGCTGGGCCCTCCCCCATTAATCATTAATTAAGAAAACACCTTACAGTCAGATCCTATGGAGGCATTTTCTCAATTGCAGTTTCCTCCATTCAGATAACTCTAGTTTGTGTCAAGTTGACATAGAGCTAGCCATCACAGCCCTAGAATGTAGAGTTCCTTTGTTGCTGCAGAAATGAAACAAGAAATGAGTCTCGATCCACTCCCAATAAGGTTTTTTAGCTCATTAGAGCTAAACAGTTCTTTGAAAATGAAATTACTAATGTGCAATTGATTTGAAAATCTCTTTCCACACAAAGCTATGGAAGCCCCCTCACCAATTCACTCAGGTTCCTGCTGGTGTATCTGCTCTCCCTGGGGAGATCTTGGATGATAAAAGAAGTATGAAGCCAGGAAAGCCCCAGAAAGGCACAGGAACAGAAGAGAGTGAGCCAGACCAAGAAAGATAGCTGCTGCCCAGGGAAGAAATAGCAAGCAGAGACTGTCAGCAGCAACAGAATGAAAACCAGGCCCTAAGACAACGGAGAGGATCACAGGAGGATGGCTCTTACCAATGCCCTCTACGATCAACCGTTTCTAGTGCCCACTCTAGAGCTCAGTTGCCCTGTGTTAAGATCTCACACCTCCAAGTTAAAAAGGCCACAGAGCCATCTTCTTGCTGTGGATAAGATCAAGAACAGTGTTAAGGTCCAGCTTGAACAGAACCAAACACACAAGCAGACCAGGTGTGATCAAATCAAGAGAGTTTGTTGGACAGAGTTAAGTCAATGTTCCTAAAGCAGGACCATGTCCTTAGCCAATTCAGAGGAGATTCCTGTGCTTTTCTAGGAACAGAGGCTATGTTAAGCTACTTCAAACAGCTGACATCTTGTCAGTCTATGCACAGTCACAAAAGCAGCCAGTTGTTCATCTTACATGGGAAGTACCATCAATGCAGATACCTGCCACTTTCTCTCTCCTATTTGTGACTTCTTGTTTCTTGTTTCTTACAAACATTATATGTATTTTCTAGCAAGGCTGGAAAAGGAGCCAATATAGTGATCCTTCTCACTTCATTTGCCCTTGATTTTCAGGCCAGGTTTCCTGATGACTCAATAGCTAACCTACAAATTGGTTCCCTACAAGTCAAATGGTCACTGCTAATCTGATAAAGAGCAACTCTCTGTTTAGGGAACTATCTCAGGTCATTCTAGTGTGGCCCTGCTGCTTTCTGAGGGAATGGTGAATTGGCAATTACTCTGATGAATGTGGGTGCTGGAGATCCATCTCCATTCGTATAACAGGCATTAATCAAGAGCTACAATGGGGGAGTGCCTACCAAGGCCAGAACCTTTGGGGTGGGCCCATTCCTGCCCTCATATTTCAATGAGGGACAGTACTCTGAAGAAAGAGGCTTTCATCAATGTATGAATATCACAGGAACTTGTAATCTTGGCCTTATGCATGGTAGAAGGAGAAACAACAATAATGTGGACAGCATGAGTCCAAAGAGCTCTGAGAGGTGCAGCTATAGCAGCGGACCTAAATGGATTTTCAAAAACAATTTCATTACATTGATTTTGGCGGGGTGGGGGGCTATGACGTGGAAGTGGGTTCTCTGCTTCCAATATTAAACTGTGATTATTAGGCTTAGCAGCAAGTGCCTTTACCTGCTAAGCCATCTTACTGGCCTAACCTGTGTGGACTTTGTCAGGTCCTAGGTTTGTCCTTAATGTAGACACAAGTATCAAAATCTATGTACTCAGAAGCTGCCCCAGCTGATGTTCTGGTCCCAACTGAAGACAACCAAGATAATGTCTATACCTATAAGCTCACTATATGGGGATTAGAAAGACCAGGGGCCTATCTCCAGCTCTGCTCTGTGCTCTTCTTAAACAAGTCACTCAATTCTTTGGGTTCTTGTGTTCTCATCCATAAATCTATACTAAGAAAATCTGCCTCATATATTCTTTATGCATCATTGCTATATTAGTATTTTTTCTTATTCTTGTTATGTTATTTAACTGTTCTAAAAAGCAATGTCTTTTCTCCTGTGACAGAAAGTAAACCTGGGTTTGGTAGAAAGAGGAGGGAGGACTTTCGGGACATATCTAGGAAAACAGAGTGAAGTGGAAGAATAGTCCAAAGATCTTGAGATCACATGCTTCATAACCTTTTCTGACATAGCTCTTCTGGGAGACTTCCTGGCACCTTGACATAAAAATAAATCAAGAGTTATACTATCCAAATCTAGCCAGAGTGTACTCAGAGAATCCTTGGCTATTGTAACTCCAGAAAAGCAACAAGATCCTCCCCCTGCCCAATCCAACAGTTACAGATACAACATAAAAGAAAATAAGGCCTGAAAATGGATTTACCACATTGGCAAGACTTTTTCCAAGAATGTTTTGCAGCAGGGACTGCATCACTACACAGAGTTCTTCAGTAGTTCACGAGAAATAAGAACATTGCCACTCTGCTAATCTGGACATATGGTTGCAGCAGACAGTTTTTAATTTAAAAAACATCAAAGGCACTATAGCATATGCATGTCCCCAGTAAAGATAAAGGGTCATATAGATAATTGGCTAATGATCATGATGATAAGGATGCAGCAGCAACAAGGTAGAAACCTAGATGTTTTGATCTTCTTGAGCTTTGTACATGTTTCTGTAGTGCTTGGGGGTCCACTCATGAATCTGTAGCAATTCAGCTACACCAGTCTGCTTACACTGACCAATCAAATTCCTGCTCTTGGGCCATGATCACCCTGAAATAGAAAAATCCTGATGTCTCAGGAATTTCGAAGAACTTGGAATAGAGACTACAGAGCCAGCCATGACTGCCACAAAGAACATAAGGTTAACACACAGCTTTAAAGATAACAAGATCAATAGTGCACGATCAGAATGGGCCAACTAAGTGAACTAGAAAGGAAAGATAGTTCCTAGTTAAAGTGGAAGGTGTTAATGTGCCCACCGCCAGCCCCCATTCTGAAATCTTACTTCAGTAGCTTATTTATCATTCACTCTATACCTAAAATTTCTTCCTTCTCAGATACTTTGCCTAAATTTGAGATACTTATGATAATATTCAATCTCCAAGAATGACAATCATTGGTGAATTTAAGCCCCAATTCTTCCCTGTGCACAGCCATGCTACTAATGTTGGCATTTCAGCTTTATTCATGAATTATTTAATACCCCACATAGTGAGATGTTTTGGATAATTATAATGAAATTCATATAAAGAAAACAATTTAAATATCAATTCAATTCACATAGATTAACTTAGCTTAAATATAATTTCATTTTCTTGAATTCATATTGCTATTGGAGTTATTGTTTTTTAATTAATTAAATTTGTTCTTCAAGAATTCCATACACACACACACACACACACACACACACACACACATATATAATGCATACTGACCACACTCATTCCCCACCCACTCCAATCTCTCTACCACACCTGTAGCTACCTCATCTCCACAAATCTCTCTCACACATTCATATATATTTATGTTTTGTGAATCACTGTGTATAGCCATCTGTTGGACCATGGGTTTGCAGATACCAGCTGGAGCCTGATGGGCTCAGCAAGGAGTAAACAACTAACGACAGTGATTCCCACTTTCTCAGAATCTACCAATAGCCAATAGTTCAACAGTAAGGGCTAGGGAACTAGGATACCCTCCCTTTCTCACAGCTGATTGTAAATAGTGACAATCTAGTTTGGTTCCAGTAGAGTTGTGAGCTAATGTTTGCAATAATTTATCCAGTCTAAAAGAATGGCATTTCTTAGTCCCACACCCTACCTTTCAGCTCTTACATATTTCCTACCTCCTTTGCTGCAGTGTTCCCTGAACCTTAAAGGGAGTGATGTAAATATCTTGTTTAGAGTTGAACCCACAACTTTCAGTAATTCTCATCACCTTGAGCAACTATGAGTCTACACATTCACCACCATCAAGTGATGATAGAGTTGATCTTCATAATGGTCTTACAAAGCAATTTCTTCAGGATTTGCTCCTGATTAAACAGCTAGAAAGCAACAGACCCTGCCTAGATCTCCAAGCTCTAGGCCTTCACTGTTTTTACCAGTATTTCAAGGGTGTACAATAATATTTTCAACCCAAATCAAGGCCTAAAAGAGTTTTCAAGCTTTGAAAAGAAGAAAAACTGGATGTGATGAAAGCATGCTTTAAGTAAGTATGGTTTTTAGAGAAATTGGGAGATGACTCAGTTGGTAAAGTGTTCTCCACACAAAGCATAAAAACTTGAAGTTCAGGTCTATGGCACCCATGTAAAAAATATTGGAGAAGGGATATGGTGTGTGTCTGTACTTCTAGTCCTAGAGAGGCAGAGACGAGAGGATACCTGGAGTTCACTGCCCAGCTAGTCTTGCCAGATCATCCAGATTCAATGAGAGACCCTGACTCAAAGTACAAGGTGAAGAGCAATGGATGAAGATACTCAATGTCTATCTCTGGCCTCCACACATGCACATGCGTCTACATGAACCTGTATATACACAAAAATTATTTAATTTTTAAAAGTCAAGCATCACCATTTATAGCTAGCTACATGTTCTTGGGCATGTCTTTTAAGCTCTCTAACCCATACATATGTTATCTTGAAAATTCACACCTCTCTGAGCTTCAATATTGCACTAGTTAAGGAAATACTGTACCTAAAACGAGGAATCCTAAAACTTCATTAGTATAGAAAAATGTTAACTTATTATTCATGTAAGCAGAAGCCTGTGTTATATAATACAATATTCATATAAGTAGAAGCAAGGCAAATGAGAGAGGGGTTGAAGAACTTCTCCATGTGGTGATTTAAAAATATGGAATACTATAGTCAACTCCAGTACCATCTATACTGAGCTTCTAAGTTCCTTGTAAGCACAGACATCCATGTGAGAGAATGGAGGATCCCTTGAAAAATTTTATTAGCCAAGAACACAGGTATTCTACAACACTCCCACCTACATTTCTGTTGGTCAAAACTCAAACACATCAGCATACTCAATACAAAGGTGTCTTCATTATTGCTATATTACTGTGATGAAACACCATGATCAAGGCAAGTTATAGAAGAAAACATTTGATTGGGGGCTTGTTTACAGTTTCAGAGGGTTAACACATGACTATTGTGGTAGAGAGCATGGCAGCAGGCAGGCAGGGATGGTGCTATAACAGCAGCTGAGAGTTTATATCCTGATCCACAGGCAGCAAAGAGAGAGAAACTGGGCCTGGAGTGGCCTTTCAAAATCACACACACACACACACACACACACACACACACACACACACACAAACACCCCAGTGACATACTTCCTCCAACAAGGCTATACCTCCTAATCCTTTCCCAAAACAGTTCCACCAACTAGGGACCAAGCATTCAAATTCCGCAAATGGAAAACAAAAACCTAAGTGGATAACATGGGAAGCAAAAAAAGGAGTGTTTGCTGAAGAGCTTGAACTCTCTGAGGTCATTAGATTATTGGCATCATGCATGATACCTTTCCAAATTAAATTCTATATTCCTCAAATTCTGTTGGAATGATTAAATGAAATAATTTACATGGTATCTGAATATGGTAGGTATGTACTAATTGGTAGTTGTGTTTATCATCATCATCATCCCCACCATAATCATCATCATTATTCCTACTGTTTATTATTAAGAGAAAAATACATGAGTAGGACCTCAAAGGCCTGTGGTATAATCTCACAGTCTAACATTGTCCTTCTTAGTTTCTATTGTCAACTTAGCATAACCTAGTCACTTGGGAAGAGAGACCTTCAACCAAAGAACAGCTTCCAACAGATTGGCCTGAGGCTATTATGTCTGTGAGCGACTGTCTTTACTGTTAATTAATGTAGGAGAGTCCAGCCCACTGTGGGTGGTAGCATCCTTAGTAAGTGCTCCTGGGCTATATTAGAAAGCTAGCTAAGAATAAGCCAGTAAGTGAGCCAGTAAACAGCATTCCCCTACGGTTTCTTTCTCAACTCCCGCTTGAGCTCCTGCCCTGACATCCCTCAATGATGAAGGATGAGCTAAAATGGAAGCTAAGTTGTTTTTGGTAATGGTGTTTTATCACAGCAACAGGAAAGTAACTAGAACAAACATAAACATAAAAAATCCCAAAAAAAGATAGCAAAGTGAGAATGAGGCAAATTAATTGACCAAACTTTAAATACATGACAGTTCTCAAGCTACCAAAAAGGAAAAATCAAAACAGAATTAGAGCACAAATTCTCTTCTGTGCACAGCTGTGCTATTAATTTTGGCATTTCAGCTTTATTTATGAGCCACTTAACACTCCACACAGCAGGATGTTTTGGATAACTGTAATAAATTTCATATACAGAAAATAATTTAGATATTGCTTAATTCAATCTAATGCACACAGAATGAATTAATAGTGATCAAATTTTCCTAAATTTGTTAAAAAGGATCAAACTATGCCTAGGACATCATAAAACTATTGAAAATCATCCATAAAGATAAAATTTGAAAGCAGCCAGAGTAAAAAGACATACTGCAATCAAGGGAACAATGATGAAGTTATTGCTGGCTTTTCATCATAAACATCACAGACCACAGACAATAGGACTCCATCCATAAGGTGTTGGGAGCAAATACATGTCATCACAAACATCACAGAGCACAGACAATAGAATTCCTTCCATGCCTAAAATATCAGTGTCTATCTAGTCAAATTCTTATCTGAAAATGGGGGTTGGGGATGGGAGTGGATATAGGTAATTCTAGGATAGGATAAAATAATTAGCTGCCACCAGACATGTATTGAACAAAAAAACCAAAAAGGTATTTTTGGGCTAAAGAGAAATGATTCCAGGGTAACGTCAAACCTGTAAGAAGAGTTCAAGAGCAGGAGAAGTTGTAAATAAGTAATAGTTTTAAAGTGTGGAGTATTTGGCTGTTGTTTTTGAATTTTGGTGCAGGGATTGAACTCAATGCCTCAAATATGATAAGCCAATGTGCATGCTCTGAGCTACATCCTCAGACCCAAGAGTATGTTTTATCCTTCAGTTAGTCTTTAAAATATAACTTTTAAAGCAAAATATGAAACCAAATCATTGTTTTAAATATATTAATTAATTAAAATTAACATTATTTTATTTATTATTTGAAGCAAAATCTAAATAGAGTCAATAGATCTTTATGTGAACAGGAGCATAAAGGGGGTGTGCTGGATAGTTTTATGTCGACTTGACACAAGCTAAAATCATCTGAGAGGAGGAAACCTCAATTAAGAAAGTGCCTCCATCCCTGACTTCAAGCTGTACTATAGAGCTACAGTAATAAAAACAGCTTGGTACTGGCATAAAAACCGACATGTGGACCAATGGAATCGAACTGAAGACCCTGACATTAATCCGCACACCTATGAACAAATAATTTTTGACAAAGAAGCCAAAAGTGCAAAATGGAAAAAAGAAAGCATCTTCAACAAATGGTGCTGGCAAAACTGGATATCAACATGTAGAAGGCTACAAATAGATCCATATCTATCACCGTGCACAAAACTTAAGTCCAAGTGGATCAAGGACCTCAACATAAACCCAGCTACTCTGAACCTGCTAGAAGAGAAAGTAGGAAGTAGTCTTGAATGCATTGGCATAGGAGACCACTTTCTAAATAGAACACCAGTAGCACAGACACTGAGAGAAACAATCAATCAATGGGACCTCTTGAAACTGAGAAGCTTTTGTAGGGCAAAGGATACGGTCAACAAAGCAAAGCGACAGCCTACAGAATGGGAAAAGATATTCACCAATCCCACATCTGACAGAGGACTGATATCCAGAATATATAAGGAACTCAAGAAATTAGATATCAAAATGCCCAACAGTCCAATTAAGAAATGGGCTATAGAACTAAACAGAGAATTCTCAACAGAGGAAACTCAAATGGCTGAAAGACATTTAAGGAATTGCTCAACATCCCTAATCATCAGGGAAATGCAAATCAAAACAACTCTGAGATACCACCTTACGCCTGTCAGAATGGCTAAGATCAAAAACACTGAAGACACCTTATGCTGGAGAGGATGTGGAGCTAGGGGAACTCTCCTCCACTGCTGGTGGGAATGCAAGCTTGTACAACCACTTTGGAAATCAATATGGCGCTTTCTTAGAAAATTGGGAATCCATCTCCCCCAAGATCCAGCTATACCACTCTTGGGCATATACCCAAGGAATGCTCAACCACACCACAAGAGCACTTGTTCAGCTATGTTCATATCAGCATTGTTTGTAATAGCCAGAACATGGAAACAACCTAGATGCCCTTCAACTGAAGAATGGATAAACAAAATGTGGTACATATACACAATGGAATACTACTCAGCAGAGAAAAACAATGACATCATGAGGTTTGCAGACAAATGGATGGACCTAGAAAAAATCATCCTGAGTGAGGTATCCCAGACTCAGAAAGACAAACATGGTATGTACTCACTCATAACAGGATACTAGATGTGGAACAAGGATGACTGGACTGCTACTCACATCACCAGGTAGGCTACCTGGAAAACAGGACCCCAAGAAAGACACAGGGATCGCCCAATGACAGAGAAATGGAATGAGATCTACATGAACAGCCTGGACATGAGTGGGGGTAGTGAAGGGCGAGGGTCGAGGGAAAGAGAGCTTGGGTGAGTGGGAGATCCCAGCTGGATCAACAACAGAGAGGGAGAACAAGGAATAGGAGACCATGGTAAATGAAGACCACATGAGAATAGGAAGAAACAAAGTGCTAGAGAGGCCCACAGAAATCCACAAAGATACCCCCACAACAGACTGCTGGCAGTGGTCGAGAGACAGTCCGGACTGACCTACTCTGGTGATGGGATGGCCAAACACCCTAATTGTCGTGCTAGAAACCTCATCCAACTACTGAGGGATCTGGATGCAGAGATCCATGACTAGGCCCCAGGTGGATCTCTGGGAGTCCAATTAGCGAGAATGAGGAGGGTTTATATGAGAGAGAATTGTTGAGACCAAGGTCAGATAAAGCACAGAGACAAATAGCCAAACAAATGGAAACACATGAAATATGAACCAATGGCTGAGGGGTCACCAACTGGATCAGGCCCTCTGAGTGGGTGAGACAGTTGATTGGCCTGATCTGTTTGGGAGGCATCCAGGCAGTGGCACTGGGTCCTGTGCTCATTGCATGAGTCGGCTGTTTGAAACCTGGGGCCTATGCAGGGTCGCTTGGCTCGGCCTGGGAGGAGGGGACTGGACCTACCTGGACTGAGTCCACCAGGTTGATCTCAGTCTGTGGGGAAGGCTTTGCCCTGGAGGAGATTGGAATGGGGGGCGGGCTGGGGGGAAGGTGAGGGGGGCGGGAGGGGGGAGAACAAGGGAATCTGTGCCTGTATGTAGAACTTAATTGTATTGCAAAATAAAAATTAAAAAAAAAAAAAAGAAAGTGCCTCCATAAGACTGGACTGTAGGCAAGCCTGTAGAACATTTTGTTAATTAGTGACTGATGTGTGAGGGACAAGCCCATTTTGGGTAGTCCTATTCATGGGCTGGTGGTCTTGGGTTCTATAAGAAAGCAAGCTGAGCCGGGCGGTGGTGGCGCACGCCTTTAATCCCAGCACTCGGGAGGCAGAGCCAGGTGGATCTCTGTGAGTTCGAGGCCAGCCTGGACTACCAAGTGAGTTCCAGGAAAGGCACAAAACTACACAGAGAAACCCTGTCTCGAAAAACCAAAAAAAAAAAAAAAAAAAAAGAAAGAAAGCTGATTAGGCCATGAGGAGCAAACCAGTAAGTAGCATCCATCCATGTCCTCTGCATCTGGTTCTCTGCTCCTGTCTCCAGGACCTGCTCTGATTGAGTTTCTGTCCTGACTTCCTTCCATGATGAATAGTGATATAGAATTGTAAGCCAAATAAACCTTTTCCTCCCCAACTTGCTTTTTTGTCAGGATATTTCACTACAGCAATAGAAACCCTAACTAAGAAAGGGGGTAGAGAAAAAATATTGCAAAGTTATTACAATTAAAAGTAGAAGACTGGAAAAGCAAGAAGTTTCAAGTGGGAGATGGTCCAGCATAGACTAGAAGTATACTATGACAAGTTAAGGCTACTTAACAATAATATGTAATTATAAAAGATTAGCCAAAAATGAAATTTCTATTCTAAAACACACACACACACACACACACACACACACACACACACACACACACACAAAGAGAAGAAATACATATACAGGGATACAAGGGCGGAAGGGGGGGATAGAGAAATATCCAAGAACAATATAGTCAGAAGGATGTGAGTTGGAAGCAATGGGAAATTTGGAGGGAGGTAATAGTGGTCAATATATGTCATATAAATGTATGAAATTTTAAAAAATAAACATACTATTTTTTGGTTTTTTGAGACAACATACTATTTTCTTTTCATTTTTATTATTAATTAAATTTATTCATTTATTTTACATCCAGACTGGTTTCCCCTCCCTGTCCTCTTGTCATTCCTTCCCCCACCTCCTCTCACCCCTCCCCCAATCCACTCGTCCTCTGTTTCTGTTCAGAAAGGACAGGCCTCCCTCTCATGGGTATCAACGAAGCATGGCATATAAAGTTGAGGTAGGACTAAGCTCCCCTCCTTGTTATTAAGACTGGGCAAGGCAACCCAGCATGAGGAATAGGTTCCTAAAAGCCATCCAAAGTGTTAGCAACAGACCCTGCTTCCATCAATAGAAGTCCTACAGGTATATCAAGCTACACATATGTAGAGGGCATAGGTGGATCCCATGCAGGCTCCATAGCTGTGAGTCTGTGAGCTCTTATGAGCCCAAATTAGTTGTTTCTGTGTGTTCCCTTTTGATGACCTTGACCCTCCTGGCTTTTTACAATCCTTCCTCTCTCTCTCCTCAACAGGATTCCCTGAGCTTGACCCAGTGCTTGGCTGTGGATCTTTGCATCTGTTTCCAACAGTCACTGGATGAAGACTCTCTGATGACAATTGAGGTAGTCATCAATCTGATTACAGGAGATGGCCACTTCAGGCTACCTATCCACTATTGCTAGGAGTCTTAGCTGGGGTCATCCTTGTAGATTCGTGAGTTTCCCTTGCACCAGGTTTCTACCTGACCCCAAAATGTCCCCCATCAAGATGTCTCTTTCATTACTCTCTCCCCTCCATCCAGCCCTCCCCAATTCAATTCCTCATGTTGTCATCCCTGCTGACCCTCAGTCTACCCAGGAGATCTTTTCTATTTCCACATCCCAGGAAAATCCATGCATCCCTGTCCTCTTCGGGTCCTCTTTCTTACCTGTGGATTGTAGCATGGTTATCCTTTACAGCTAATATCCACTTATGAATGAATACATAGCATGTTTGTCTTTCTGGCTCTGAGTTACCTCACTCAGGATGGTTTTTATCTTGTTCCATCCATTTGCCTTCAAATTTCATGATGTCATTGTTTTTAACAGTTGAGTAATACCACTCTATTGTGTAAATGAACCTCCATTTTTTATCCATTCTTTGGTTGAGGGGCATCTGGGTTGTTTCCAGGTTCTGGCTATTACGAATAACACTGCTATGAACAAAGTTGAGTAAGTGTCCTTGTGGAAGGATTGAACATCCTTTGGGTATATGCCCAAGAGTGGTATAGCTAGGTCTTGGGGTAACTCTAATCAAACAAGTGAAAGACATATATGACAAGAACTTCAAGTCTATGAAAGAAATAAATTGGAGAAGATATCAGATGAAAAGATCTCCCCGTGTTCCTGGATCAGTAGGATTAACATAGTAAAAAAGGCCCCCTTACCAAAAGCAATCTACAGATTCAGTGCAATCCCCGTGAAAATTCCAACACAATTATTTACAGACCTTGAAAGAACAACAGTCAATTTCATATGGAAAAACAACAACAACAAAAAAAAACAGGATAGGTAAAACAATCAATCCTGTACAATAAAGGAACTTCCAGAGGTATCACCGTCCCTGATTTCAAGCTCTACTACAGAGCTATAGTAATAAAAACAGACATGTGGATCAATGGAATCAAATTGAAGACCCTAACATAAATGCACATACCTATGGACACCTGATTTTTTTAACAATGCAAATAAATATATTTATTTTGATGACACCACATGAGAATTCTGTTTTCTGCAGCATCAACTATGGAGGACCCCAGTCCATTGTGTGTAAGATATATAGCATCTAGATGAAGCTCAGCTGGGCTGTTTTGCAAAGTGTAAGATTTTTGTGAAGAAAACTATAAACCAGCTTATTAGTAAATCTTGATGTTCACTTGACATTGTACATAAGAGTGCATTAAATGAGTGTGTTGTGAATTCTCAAGAATCAGCTAGATATACATCAGAAGACAGCATTAAAATTTGGAACATCCTCTTGGAAAGAATGACTAATGTCCTACAGTATATATTATTAACTATTTTAAGTGTAGAATTTATAATGAGAAATTTAGACAATTCATTCACAGTGCTAGTGAACATTATGAAATGGGTAAAGAAGAGAAAGATGTCTTTCATAGATCAGATCTTCACTACTCTGGCAATTTCCAGAATTGGTTTGCTCTTTATGCTGATTACAAGTTTATTTGGGACACCTGATTTTTGACAAAGAAGCAAAAATTATGGAACAATGGAAAAAAATAAAGCATCTTCAATAAATGGTGCTGGCATAACTGGATGTTGGCATGTAATACTGCAAATAGATTCATATCTATCGTCATGCACAAATCTTAAGTCCAAGTGGATCAAACACCTCAACATAAATCCAGTTATACTGAACCTGATAGAAGAGAAAGTGGGAAAGAGCCCTGAACATACTATTTTTAAAAGTCCCTACTAATAAGTTATATGTAAATATTCTGAAAGAATTAAACACTAATTAAAATGTAGGAAGTATCAAACCAGCTTCTTAAAAAGAAAACTATAACATGTTTTGTATACGATCTATACGTTTTCTGGCATATTCTGTCATCCCTGTCACCTTCCCCTTTCTTGCCCCCTCCTCTCCCTGCACACTACAATACCAGCCTGCTAGGCAAGATGGGCCCACAGGTACAATAGTGGGATAACTTACTAGGATAACCAGCCCCCTTCAGATTAGATTGAGGCCTAGCTCTATAGGAGGGAGTTTCTGCCTGGTATTGTAAACCTGATTCATCATCCACAGGTTCTGAGGAAAACATATTGGTACTGTAAACCTGATCCAACATCCACAGGTTCTGAGGGGAACATACTGTTGGTGTTTTGCTAAATAGTCATATTGTCAAACTGCCTTCTTGGCATTTATCTTATACCTCTAAATTTGTACTGCTCTCAACCTTGGTCAGAAAAGCTCCTTTATGCAGGGGACAGTGGTTTATGCAGTGTCATGACTAATTAAAGTACTAAGAATAAATGAACATGTGCTTAGCCATAGATGGGACATCTTTATCAACCCACCCTAAGGCTCAGAGAACATTGCCAAAGAGTAAGAGAAAAGAATTTCAGAGCTGGAGGATGGGGAGGGGTGCTTTTGAAATGCTGTCCTCTAGATAAGATATTGCTATCTCACCCATGAACTCAGTAGCTGTGGTTACCTGCATGAGATCAAACTGGTTAAAATTTTAGCGTGTATAGGGACAGTGATCCTGATGCCTCACTGCTATCTGAGAAACTATTGGCAGTTGATGCCTGATGGGAAGGGATTGCCACTTTTCTTTGAAGGTGTAACCACAGTCAAGTTGCCCACCATCTGGTGAGTGGCTTCACACCAGTGTACTTCTGAACAGTACTAAATAGACCCAGTGGCTTATTTTAAAAGGATATCAGGAAGAAAGAGATGTTTGAAGGGACCTGGGATGAGAGTGGGGTATATATGATAAGAAACATTGCATACATGTATGAAAATTTCAAAAAACAAAAAAATACTTTAAAAAGAAAAATTATGTGACTCATATCATCATCTGAATAGATGTAGAAAAAGCATTTGACAGAATGTACTGCATGTTGTGGATAAAAAATACTTCAACAAACTAGGAATAGAAGGAAATGATAACAAATTGTTACCAAAAGATTATGTATAACTCAATATTTAATAGAGAACAAATACTTTCCTTCTAAAGACAAGAAGGAAATACAAAGTATTTTTTTCCTAACTGATTCAAAATTGCTGAGGGTCAAGACCCAATGATACCACTCTTGGGCATATACCCAAGGCTCAACCATACAACAAGGACTCATGCTCAACTATGTTCATAGCAGTATTATTCGTAATAGCCAGAACCTGGAAACAACCTAGATGCCCCTCAACTGAAGAATGGATAAAGAAAATGTGGTACATATACACAATGGAGTACTAATGAGCAGTAAAAAAATAATGACATCGTGAAATTTGCAGGCAAATGGATGGAACTAGAAAATATCATCCTGAGTGAGATAACCCAGACTCAGAAAGACAAACATGCTATGTACTCATTCATAAGTGGATATTAGATCTAAAGCAAAAGATAACTAGACTACAACCCACAGCTCCATAGAAGCTAGCTAACAAGGAGGACCCTAAGAGGGACATATGAATCACCTAGGGAAGGGGAAATAATTATGTCTCCATGAGTAAACTGGGGGCAATATAGTATAGGGGATGGGAGTTGAGAACATAAGGGAACAGGATGGTCGAGCTGGAACAGGGATGGAGTGGGAGAGCAATGAAAGAGATACCATGATAGAGGGAGACATCAGGGGGATAGGAAGAAACTGGGTGCTAAGAAAGTCCCCAGGAATCCACAAGGATGACCTCAGCTTAGACTACTGGCAATAGTGGAGGGGTGCCTGAACTGGCTTACCCCAGTAATCAGATTGGTGAATACCCTAACTGTCATCATAGAGCCTTCGTCCAGTAATTGATGGAAGCAGGTGCAGAGATCCACAGCCAAGCACCAGGCCGAGCTCCAGGAGTCCAGTCAAGGAGAGAGAAAAGGGATTCCATGAGCAAGGGGCAACAAGATCATGATGGGAAAACGTATAGAGACAACCAAACACAAGCTAGTGGGAACTGTTGAACTTTAGACCAACAGCTGTGGAGCCTCCATGGGACTGGACTAGGCCCTCTGCATAAGAAAGACAGTTGTGTAGCTTGATCTGCTTAAGGGCCCCCCCTGGCAGTAGGATCAGGATCCATCTCTTGTGCATGAGCTGGCTTTTTGGAGCCCACTACCTACGATGGGACAACTTTCATAGCCTTGATGCAGAGGGAGGGCCTTGGACCTGTTTCAACTGAATGTACCAGGCTCTGCTGACTGACCATGGGAGGTCTTATCTTGTCACAGGAGGGAATGGGGGTGGGTTGAGGGGTTAAGGCTTGGGGGCGGGAAGAGGGAAGAGGGGAACTGTGGTTGGTATATAAAATGAATAAAAAATTTAATAAAAAAAATTGTTAAGGGCTCACGGGTACAGAAGCCACACTTGCTTTTCATACCCGGTCAAGGCACCTCACTAGACACAGTACTGCAGATTTCCACATTATCTTTTAGACTACCACAATCTTTCAGGTATGTATACCAGTTTTACCTATGGAGAAACCATCACTCAAAAAAGTAAAGTGCTATACAAGTAGAAGGCAGAACTAGAGTCCACACCATTCATTTCTACAGAGCAGGAAACGCTCTGTGACCATGAGTTAGGTGCCCAGTGAGCCCAACGACTAAACCAGCCCCTGGTAGATTCATCACGCAGATGAGCATACATTTTATTTCTCTTTTCTTTTTCATGTAATTATCTCTTAACCTAATGTGTGTTAAAGACATTTGGCAACAAGTATTATCTTCTCTGAGTAACGCTGCTTAGGCAATGTGCTGTTTTATAAACATTACACAGGTTTCCTTTCTGCCCTTTCCTTTTGATGGTT
Organism: Peromyscus eremicus; assembly: GCF_949786415.1. Taxonomy (NCBI): domain Eukaryota; kingdom Metazoa; phylum Chordata; class Mammalia; order Rodentia; family Cricetidae; genus Peromyscus; species Peromyscus eremicus. Next base: position 39,274,850 of record NC_081426.1, read on the forward strand.
AAAGGAAAGGAAGATTCAGTACCATAATTTAAAAAGTAACAGAGCCTGGCAGCATTTCCTCAGTGTTAGTTTCTATTGTGCCCAACAGCCTTGGCTTCAGGTAGTAAAATGCAGCCAGCAGTTGTAAAATAATTATCCCAAAATAGCAATAACTATACTATTGTATATCAAAGGCCTTTGTTGGAAAAGAAGTAGTGACTCAGACTCATAAATGCCAGAAAAAGACCAAGTATCACAGTATAACCTCAAATCTAAATATCATTTATTTGCTGTCTTGCCAAGCAGCATAATGAAATAAAAATGAAACCACCAGACATCACCTTCAATTTTTCTTCAAAAGATGAGCACTCAAGTTCACTGTTTTGTTTTTTTAATGATAGACTTGTTTTTATTATTCCTTTTTTTAGATTATATAACTATATAATTTTTTTCCTCTTCCCTTTCTTCCCTCAAATCTTCCCATTTATTTCTCCTCATTCTCTTTCAAATTCATGGCCCTTTTTTCGGTAATTATTGTTACATATGTAAATGTATATGTATACATATATATTCCAAAATATATAAATATAACCTTCTCAGTCTGTATAATGTTACATATATATAGACAGCATCTTATGTAGCCTAGACTGGCTTGGAACTCACTGTGTAGCCAAGAAGGACCATGAATTTCTGATCCCCCCACCTCCACCTTGTAAGCACTAGGATTAGACGCAAGTACCACATTGTACAGTATATAGTGCTTGAAATCAAACCCAGGACTTTGTGCATGCTAGGCAAGGCTCCACTAACTGAGCTGAATCCCCACCTCAGTTCACTTTTGAAATGTCCTATCTCATCAACATCCCAGTACAGAGGACAGGATTTTACACTTGAGCCATAGTTTGGATCTTAAATGGCCCAAGTACAGTAGGCTTCTTTTCCAGCTTGTGATGCTATTTGGGAAGCAGTAGAATATTTTGGAAATGGAGCATCATGAGATGGAGTTAGGTCACTAGTGGCATGCTCATGAAGAGGCTCTTGGAATCCCAGCCCTTCCTGTCCCACTCTTTGCTTCCTGGCTTCCAGAAGGTAAGCAACTTGCTCTGCCACATCCTCCCAGCCCCCATGAAGGCACTTTCTTGTTTCATGGGAACATGATATAAAACCTGTGAATCCATGAGCTAAGGTAAGACTTTTCTCCTTTAAATCAAATCTTTGAAAGTTGCATCTGAGTGATGGAACACTAACTAACACAACTCCAGGAGATCTAGGTTCTAAAACCTTCTCAGATGCCAGCTTGCACTGTCATGTTATCCTCCACAGGATTCCAGCTTCCTTACCTGAAAACAACCTGTTACATTTCTTACTGGCTGCTAAAATTCTTAACAATAAGGGAAGGTAACTGGCCACATGGTGGCTCACCACCATCTGTTAATCCAGCTCCAGGGATCTGATGCCCCTTTCCATCTTCTGTCAGCACCAGGCACACATGTGGTATATACAAAGTCATTCAGGCAAAACATGAAGTAAAAAAGTGAATATTTTTTAAAGGAAAGAAATAGAACCGAAGATACAAGCAGATTTATGGATACAGTAATGAGATTTTGAGAAAGGGTTTTCCCAAAGCTACAGGTGCCATTGGTTAAAAAGATGATATACATTTGTCAGAATAGACTGACATTCCAAGGAGAGGAGGGAGTAGAAAGGGACCCACAGCTCCATGTGTGAAAAGATTTTGATTCTAAGAAGAGACAGCTTCACACAGCTCAAATTGGCACAACTTGGAAACTGTCTCATATCAAAAGTAATATGTGATTTTTCCAAAGAAGTTAGAAAAAATGAAAGAAAATGTCACCAAAGAGTATTTATTATTATTATTAATTAAATTTATTCATTTCTTCTCCTCCAATTCCCACCCCTACCTTCTCCTCTGTTTCTGTTCCCCACTCCAATACACTCCTCCTCTGTTTCTGTTTAGAAAGGTGCAGGCCTCTCATGGGTGTCAACAAAGCATGGCATATCAAGTTTAAGTAGGAATGAGCTCCTCCCCTTGTATGAAGGTTCCACAAGGCAACACAGTATGAAGATTAGGTTCCCAAGAGCAAGCCAAACTGTTAGGAACAGCTCCTGCTTCCTCTGTTATGAGTCCCCAAAGTAAACCAAGCTACACATCTGTCGCACATATGTAGGGGGCCTAGGTAGGTCCCATGCAAGCTCCCTAGCTGTGGGTCCAGAGTTTGTGAGCTCCTATGAGCCCAGGTTAGTTGTTTCTGTGGGTTCTCTTGTGATGATCTTTACCCCCTGGCTCAAACAATCCTTCCTCCCTCTCTTCAATAGGATTCCTGGGGCTCGACTCAGTGCTTGGCTGTGGATCTCTGCATCTGTTTCCATCAGTCACTGGATGAAGCCAAAGAGCACTTTTAAACCATCCTAGAGTTTCACTGTCCAGCTTCCCATCACTTTCTATACATATTTTAATTTTAAAAGCCTTTTTACATTTGTAAAATTTTATGTGTATGGGTGTTTTGCCTGCATGCATGTATAACAGTTTACTACTTGGATGCCTGGTGCCTGTAGAATCTAGAAAAGGGTGTCAGATCCTACAATACTAGAGTTACAGTTGGCTGTGAGCCACCATGTGGTGACAGGAATTGAATCTTCCTCTGGAAGAGCAGTCCATGCCCCTTACCGCTAAGCCATCTCTCTAACCCTCAAAGCCTTTTGTAAAGCACAGCTGTCATGTTGCCTGTGACCTTCCTCCTGATCTAAAAGCACGAATGACCATTTTATCATATCTCCATTAACACTGGATATTATTAAATATCAGGTAAATTAATGGGGAATCTGGGTGAAGGGAAAAGTCGAAACCTTTGTTATCACATAATTTCCATTCACTGGATTACTTTGAAATCTCAGTATTCTCCCATGGTTATTTGCCCGTATTTTTCATACCTTTCTTTTGTTTTATGTTCTTTTTCAACTTATTTATTGAGGTCCTGGGATTCACATCCTTGAAGTTTCAGCAATTTTACATTTATTTAAAAAAAATACTCTTTGTAATTTTCCCTTATTAGCTCCAATTTTGTTGATTATATTTTAATCTTAGTGAAATTTTATCGATGAAAGTTTTTAATTTTTGTGTTGTTAAATCTACCAAGTACATCTGAACTTAGTAAACTTTCCTCTCAAAGAGGTTCAATAAAGGTCTACATCTATTTTCTTCTATATTTTCTAACAGTTCAGGGTTTTCTTTCTAATGTTTAACTCTTTAATCCATCTGACATTTATTCCTTTGATACTTATGAGGTAAAAAAAAAAAAACAAGAGTTCAAAATCATTTTTAAAAATAATTTTCTAGGTAGCCTCCCTAGCAAACAGCTTTGCATCAACATATGCTCCAAGTAGACATTTTTCTCTCCTGAAGCACGTTTTCCTCTTTAAAGCATCCCCCCCCCCCTTTTCTTTAGCACATAGTATATTTAGCTGATGTTGGCTTAAATTTTGATGGCCAAGAGGTGTTGACACCAAAGGCTACACATTTCTCTATGGTGTTTAGTATCCCCCTCTAATAACACAGGGTACAAAGTGCAGAAGCCTGCTGGCCACTGTTCCAGGTGAGTTTATCAGCCTGCTGCACACCCAACATATGGTTTCTTTTTCATTATTAACCAAAGTAGGTAGTAAATAAGAATGGGTGCTCCCCCAAATCATCAGCTGATCCTGTCAAGGAAATCAAGCATATATTGAAGTCTTGTCTCATGGACTTACGCAATTTCCCTGGCTGAACCATTTAATCAAAGAACACTCCTCTTCCTTCCAATTAAGGTCTCTCCTCAGAAGCACATAGTGACTCATCTTAAAGCAGAGGCCACATGAATCCACCTGTTTCATCTCTCTCCAAACTAGAATATTCCTACCTTTCCCTGCTTTCCAGCCCAAAGGTCTGAAGCTGCACTGAAAAAGACCTGTGGCTTATTGTTCTGACGGATGGCAGAGCAGTGGGATAGCTTTGTGCTATGTTCTGGAAAGGCAGCCAACAAGGCATTGTGCTATTAATGGCTCACATTATAACGGAGAAATTTTAGGGGATATTTCAATAGTCAGCCAGAGAAGAAACAGTGGCCATAAGACTGCTTCCATGGAGAGTAAAGGGGACATAAAGGAAAGGGAGAGGGGATGCTCTGAAGGAGGGAAAGTGCTTCAGGAGAGGAAAACAGTCTACTTGAAGCCTATGTTCATGCAAAGCTGTTTGCTAGGGAGGTTACCTAGAAAAGAGTAGTAACCACACCACAGTGTTAACCACATGGATACATTATTAATTTGCACAGCTCCACGGAGCATGCATGAGACTTTAAAGCCAGATTAGATTTTTTCTTTTTATATAAACAACTGTGTTCTGTTTCACACATATGCAAAGTTAGACTGGCAAGGGCCAGTGTCTGGTAAATACATATTCTATATAAAGCCTGTCAGTATTGTATTTAAAACAAAATGCAAGGAATATTATATAGAAATAAAACCAGCACAGTAGAGCAGTAACAATTCAGCCAGCAAACTACTCCATTTTTCTTATAAAATGGGAAGTTAAGGCAAGAGAATTAAGAGGTCCTTTCTATGAGGTCTGCATTAGAAACATACGAGGGTTCCAGTATCCCCTGTAGACAGCCATAGGATCCATTACTGTGGCTGCCTGGAATGGTCAATGTTAAACGCAAGACATGGGGTAAACACGGATCCAGGAATTCATTCTAGGTAAATAATCACAATAGATGTAAAGATTTACTATAAAGCGATTCCTCTTAGCATTGTTTATCATCATAATAAATGAGCCTTTTTTTACCTAAAATTATATATAATTTTCATTCCTTGAAATTTTCATACATGTATACAATGTATCTTGACCATATTCATCCCTAACAGTTCTCCTCCAACTTCTTCACTCCTCAGTGCACACACACCAATTTTCATATCCTCTTTTTTTTTTAATTTATGACCCACTGGGTCCTAATAGAGCTGCCATCTATGCATGCTTACATAGAAGTGAGGCTATCCATTGGGCCGAAAGCAACCAGCCAAGAGCTACACCAAAAATAAAAGTGACCCTCTCCTGCCCTCAGGAGCCATCAACTGCTAATAGCATTTCAGCTAATAGAAGGTCCCTCTTCTTTCTACACTGGAATTTTAACTGTGGATCTTGTGCAGGTCTTGTGCTGGTAACCACAGCTGCTGTGAGTCATGCATTTCAATAGATAACATTTCTAAATGTCCCTCCTGTTCTCCAGCTTTTACATGCTTCCCACCCCTCTTTCCCTGATGCATGATGATATTCCCTGAGCCTTGGGAGAAGGGAGATTAATGTTTTACTAATAACAGATTTCCATATAGAGAGATATATTTGTGGACCTTTTCTTAAATAGCCATAGAAGTTTTCATTGGTGAACACATCAGAATTAAGTATATATTATACCCATATGGATTTAAGAAAATTGCATAAATTCTTCCTAGGTTTACTAAGTTGAAAGAACACATTAAATAAAAACCATAAAAATATATAATTCTTTTCTATTTCCTGCTTGAAGAACCTCTAGTAGCCCCTCTCCAGAAGTTTCAAGATCCTTAAAATTTATTTATTTATTTCATTACCCAAAAAAAACCTACTCACAAGACACTTTTATCACATCTAGTCTGCCACTTAAATAATTTAATTTTAACCAGACTCTCAATTCATATTCCTTAGTGATCCAAATATCAAGTATATTCTCAAGTGATTATTTTCAAGGTTACAGAAGATATATACAGAAATAAAATCATGCAGGGTGTACTAGAATTATACCCAAGGAAATGTTAAGACACCATGCCAGTTATCCACTGCTGCTTAACAAACACTAAAAAAAAAATGCAGAAACTTAAGGTGATAAGCATTACTTCAGAGTGTGAGAGCCAATTTTCTTTGCTGCAACCAAATACTTGAGAAACCATCTAAAGCAATAAGGATTTGGATTATGGCAGTTTCAGAGTTGGCAGACTATGGTCACTGGGGTCCTTTGTTCTGGGCCACCTTGGTGCAGAGTTAATGGTGGAACAAAGCTGCTTACCTCATGAACTCCAGAAAACAGAGAGTTCAGTTTTATAACAAAGTCCTTCTTCTAAAACCAATGAAGCTGTAAAGCCATCAATGAATCAACCCATCGATGAGGTCAGAGGTCTCTTGGTCCAGTCATGTCTCACTTCTTAACACTACTGCACTGGGGATCAAGCCTTCAATGTACAAGCTTTGGGGGATATTTATGATCCAAATTATCACACATAGTTTCTAACGGTCAGAAACCTGGTCTCAACTCAGCAGAGAGCTCTAGCTCTAACCTTGTAGGAGGCTGCACTCGGTGTGTGCCAGGCCTTTAGATGTCATCAAAGGTCAACTGGGATTCAGCACCAGCTGTAAGTTTAATCAAGTGGTTGTTGACATGAGTTTATCTGTCCCTCATGAGCTGTCAGACTAAAGCCTATGATCCTTGTTTGACATCTAACGTACAGCTCATAACAATGGTAACTGCCTTCACTGGAGTGATTGAGAAGACAAGGGAGAAAGTACAAATAAGACAAAAGCCATAGTCTTTTATAGCTGAAATTGTTATATTTAGCAAATAAAAGCAGAACACCTTGGCCATAGAGATAGCTCACTGGTTAGAACCAATTGCCACCAAGCCAGACAACCTGAGTATGATACCTGGTACCCACATGAGAGGAGAGTGCTGACTCCTGGAAATGCCCTCTGACCTCCACAAACATGCCATGGCACGTGTGTCACACACACACACACACACACACACACACACACACACATGAGTTTTTATATACATATATAAATGTATATGTTTTAAAAAGCGTAAGACACATAAAACAAGCTGAGTGAATTTATAGTTTAACTATACACATTAAAAAGAGACTAATAAGCAGGGTCTGGTAGCACATGCACATAATTGAAGGCAAGTTTAAAGCTTGTCTGAGCTATATGTTGACATTTTATCTCAAAAATAAATATTTTCAAAAGAAGAAAAGAGAAAAATCTCTCAATTTAGAAATCTAACTTTAAGTTGTAAGGAATTAGAAAGGAAGAGTGAATCAAAGGAAAAACTAGCAGAAGGAAGACTGGGGCAAAGGTAAATAGATTGGAGAACAGAAAGGGGAAAAAAGGAAAATGAAAAAATTGGTTCTTCAAGGATTAGTGAAAATTAACAAATCTTGACCCTGTTTAACAAGGAAGCAGAGTTGACTCTCATTTCAAGCAATTTTACACAAATAAAAATGATTTTTAGGTCAGGGACTCTCAGGGATACAGTCTTACATAGCATGTGTGAGGTCCAGGTCTCAACCTCCAGCATCGCAAAACAAGGTAACAAAGAGGACCATAAGAGACCAGTACAGAAAACTGCATATGGAAAAAAAAATCGACAACTTGAATGAAACTGACAAGACCTGGAAACACAGCACCAAGAGTAAATCGGGAAGAAATACTTAAAAACTCAAACTTAACAAAAGCTAATAAGAGAACAACTCAACAGTTACATGTCTGCAAGCAAAGAAAAGTCAAGCAACAAAACAAAATTTGCTGGTGAATTCTATCACACACCTATAAAAAATTACTACCAATCTTCCTCATACAGTTTCAGAAAAGTGAAGAGGAGGGAACGTATCCAAACTCATTCCATGGGGGTCAGCATTACCAGCTATTAAAGGAAGGGATACTACAGAAAGGTGAACAGACTATAGACCAACACTACTGATAAATACTTATTGATACAAAACACCATGATAAAACAGTAAAAAGTAGAATCTAACCATGTTAAAAGTACTAGCACCAAATGGAATGTATTCCTGGAATGCAAGAATGGCTCAACACTCAAGAATGAGCCAAGGAAATATTAACAGCCTAAATACAGAAATAAAATTTAATCACTTTTGATAAATTCCATTCATTGGAAGAAAGTTATTGGGTCTAATCTCATTCAAAGGGGGAAAAATTACATAATGTCACAAAGACTTGAAGACAGAGGTCACTGGGGACTATTATAGAAGCCAACCACCTCTATCTGTTGCTTTTGCACTATAAACAAATACTTGACAATAAAAATTTATTTTGGCTCATGGTTTTAGTAGTTTCACAGTCTATCATGATGGGGAAGGTGGTACTGCAACACATCTCACTTCTTGGCAATATAGAAAGCAGAGAAAATAAATACAGGGATAGTCTGAAGTCAGATACAGCCCACAAAAACACACTCTGTGCTCTACTGCCACCAACCATGACCCACCCCTTACCTTTTGCCATTTCCTATAATGCCATCACATTAGGAATCAACTGAGGAATTAATACATTCATCAAGTCAGAGCCATCATATTCCAAGAGTTTCTAGAAATACCTTCACAGACATTCCCAAAATTGTAATTTGTTGATCTCCTAGATTTTCTCATCCCAATCAAGTTTGTAATTAAAACTAACCATCACAATAAAAGAGGGTAAGTACAACAATAAAAGGCAAAAAGAGATTTGCGAGAATTACTACTAATCTTTCTTGCCAGTGAGTGTGCAAATCACTTGAGGGTATGTCATAGATAAGATGAACTGATAGTTCTATCATTTAAAGCAGAACACTTGAGATCATGAGATGATGGTAACTAAATAACCATACTGAGCCAACAAGTTTAAATAGAACTGTGTCTGTAAACCAGATACACAGACATTCCAACCAAAGATTTTGGTTCTGGGTATCTTAACTAGTAGCACACTGCCAACATGAACTATCAAATATGCACCTTCTTGTTGAATAGTAAAATGACTCCAAAACTATGCAAAGTACTAGAAACACTAAATGTGTGGGGATCTTGAAGATTTTCTTCATAGTCCAAGTAAGAACATTGAAAATCTCCCCAACCCTGAAAATCTCCCCAACCCTGTCATCCTAGCTAGGTTCAGCTCTCAGTGTGGCATGGTCTAGAGCAGTGGTTCTCATCCCTGGGTTCTGTCTAGAAAGCCAGTACTTGTAGATCCTTTCTTGAAGTGGTTTCCAACTTTGCTAATGCTGCAACCCTTTAACACATTTCCTCATGTTATGGTGACCTCCAACCATAAGATTATTTTTGTTGCTACTTCATAGCTGTAATTTTGCTACTATTATGAATCATAATGTAAATATCTGTGTTTTCCCGTGGTTTTGGCAATCCCTGTGAGAGGGTCCTTCAACCCCCAAAGGGTTCACTATCTATAGGTTGAGAACCACTAGTCTAGAGTCATCTGAGGGAGTCTGGAGGGATTGCCCAAGACAGATTGGCCTTAAGCCTTATTGATAAGAGATTGCCTTGATTGATGATTGGTGTGGGAGGGTCCAGCACAATGTAGGCAGTACTGTCCCCAGGCAGGTGTACCTGGGCTGTATAAGAAGCTAGCTGAGCATAAGCTAGGGAATGAATCGGTAAGAAGCATCCCCCATGTTTCAGTTCCTGCTTGAGTCCCTGCCCTGACTTCCCTTAGTGATTGTCTGGTACCTAAAAGTATAAGCTGAGATGAATCCCTCCCTCCCTCCCTTTTGGTCACAGTGTTTACCACAGCAATGAAAAAGCATGTTAGAGCACCTATCGAAATCCCCTCAGGTGCCTGCCCTGAGGAGATTTCTCACAGAGTCCTGGGGAAGACACTACAAGTGGCTGGGATACTAATCTGAGGGATAACAAATGAATCTATGCACACCGAGCTCTTTAGTCCATTTGCTTTATTCTTCTAAGTCAATTCTATCTACACAGCTTCTTTTCTGTTCTCATACTTATCTCCTTTCTGTCCCTTCTTCTGCTGTTCTCTCGTTGTTCTAAACTTAGTTCTTCTCTATCTTAGTTCTTCTTTTTTTTTTCTCCCCCCAAGCTTTATATATACATTCATTCATTCATTAACAACTTGCTAGTAAAAACTACAAAGTAAACTCTTAGGGACAAGTATTGTGATAAGAGTCACACTTAGCAAAGACTTGGTCAGCTTAATTGGTGACTGACAACAGCTGTAGGTTGTAAAAAGTCCTGGCTCTCTCTTAAAGGGAGAGCTACAAGGCTTACAAGGAAAGTAATTAAACCAATGAGAGATTTAAGGAAAAGTCAAAGAATACATGTACTATTTTATGTGATTAATAATATCTGGACATGGTTAGTCAGTTAACACCCTTTTTTTTGTTAATCACCTGAATCTCAGGAGCTATATATAATTAGTCTACTGAACCTAAAATCTTGCATTAAAAACTGGTGTAGAAATAAATACAAAGTGTTAATTGTTTTTTGAATCAGAGTTGAGAGGTGCCAGTGGAGGAAGCTTAGGGCAACATAGGTGCTATTGATCTCTTGAAGGACTAAGATATACTAAGGCCAGACACCTGCGCTGTAACTTCTACTTCACTATAATTCTTCTGAAGGGTTTTGATGCAACAAGGCCAGGTACCTGCAATTCTGCTCGGGTGAAAGTTCTATGAGGACATTTTGTCTGGCAATTCTGCCTTGCCCATGGCTAAGGATGGAGAACAAGACCTCTAAGTGTCTGCAGTCCACACAGAACAATAAAACTAGTTATAAAGCATATTTTAGTATGTTACTATTCATAAAAATTGTATAGTTAAAATAAGAACTGTCTTCTAGACTATTCACAATTATGTGTGCCCATAAGATGCAGATGTAATCATGAGATTACATGTACACCTAACATGGAAATGCACAGTAAATGGGAAGAATCATAGCTGTTATTGCACAAGAAGTTTACAACAAGAAACAGCCAATTCATTCAAAAGGCAATAATTCCATAATGCCTTGCATAATGGTTTCCTCCAACAGATCCCTTGGTTCTGATAGGTTGACCTTCTGAACACTATTTGTCACCTGCTGTATACTCCCATGATCTTTTGCTACTAGCAGTTCTCAATAAGCACCCATTCAACCCTACTTTTCAATCAGAAATAAAATCTGCAGCAACAGAGATTTCTCTCTAGGGACAAACCCCAACAGAAGGATGGATACACTTACATGGCCATGGCTTAACACCTGACTGGATCAATCCTAATTTGTGCGGTGTTATGCTGAAGCATTCAGCTGACACTTTCTAAACCTCAGTATACTCTTTATAAAGAGCATCTGATTAAATATGACACTATTCATAAACACCTGGCACATGTATTCATCGTACCAACAAATCTTTGAGCATTTCCTATATGCCAATATATAATTCCTAGAAAGCTAAGGTCCAAGAATATTCTCCATAGAAATGCATATGGCTGTACAATCTGGAGATGCGAAAGAACCCTCAACAAACTAAATTAGAAACCCTAAACTTATAGTCACTTGTCATTTTAGATGTCAATCACAGCAGTAACTGAATCCCATATCCAATTTAAGACAGTGTTGTCACTCCATAGATGGAGAACAGTGTTCCCTCCAAATTACAAGAAAGTCAATCATTTACATGAGTTCTTTCATTGAAAGAACTTTGCAGTTTTGTGCCCAGACGGTGAGATAAAATAATGAATTCAAGTTTCAGTATGTTAAAAATATTGCCATTTATAGTGGACAAAAAACAACTCATGCAACCCTTTGTAAGTCAAAGTGACTAATGGGATTCATAATAGGGAATTTTGCCTCTTGTGCCTATGAAATAAGATAAAAGTTATTTTTGGAAAGTAGCATATGGTCAGGAGGATCATAACTCATAAATGACTTAATCACAAATATAAATAACATGAGTGAGAATAAAGATTGCAAAGCTTGTGGCCTCATATCACTATTGTGATAATTTTCTCTTGATATTACCAAAGTTACCAAAAACTTAGTGGCTTGAAAAAAACCGTATATCTTCCTAATCTGGATGCCCGATATCTGACACAGTTTGTATGGAATTAAAATTAAAGTGGCCTCAAAGCTAGTTTCCTCTTGGGATCTAGAGCAGAGTTGATTTTCTAGGTTTCTCTAGCTGCTAAAGTCGCCTGAATTTTTTTTTTTTTTGACTTTAGGTCCTTTACCCATTAGAAAGCCAGCAAAGGCAGATATGGTTTCTCCCACACTCACTCTAAACACCCTTCTCTTTCCATCTCACACTCTTAAAGACACTGGAATCACGCAAATAATCTTGTTTTTTTTTTTTTTTTAAGTATGCTGCTTGAATTTCTCAATTCTATCTGCCACTGTGATTCCTCTTTCTCATATAACAGAGCGCCTACACAAACCCTGGGAATCTGGTCTTAGATATCATCCATTATTATAAAATCACCTATACTGTAATATAGGTGTCATTATTCTGCCCATCACAACTGTTGATTCCAAAGTTTGTTGTATGTAGTAATGTATGACAATAGTTTCCAATGGTGGGGATTTAGGGAGATACTGCACAGTGTAGTTCACTCATGGCATGCCTCCCACCCCCAAACTGAAGAGGCCTGACTGACTAATGTAAAGGTGCAACCCATCTTTCTCTTCAAGCAAATGTTAACATTCTCAATAATTAGGATTCCAGTCCCACGAATGTCTAGAAATTGAAGGTAAGGTGAGGCTCATTGGTACCTGACCCAGCCTTCTATTTACAAAAGTAACCATTTGACTTCCATAGCTGAGATTTGGTGACTCATTTCAGGAAAATGTATCCAGTATTGTTCTGCATGTAGGAAATGAGATTGATCTTAGAGCTACCATGACACAAAAACCAAATCTCCATATCCATCCACTGAGAAACATAAGCATTAAGATATAATTTAGCGGCCGGGCGGTGGTGGCGCACACCTTTAATCCCAGCACTTGGGAAGCAGAGGCAGGCGGATCTCTGTGAGTTCGAGGCCAGCCTGGGCTACCAAGTGAGTTCCAGGAAAGGCACAAAGCTACACAGAGAAACCCTGTCTCGAAAAACCAAAAAAAAAAAAAAAAAAAAAAAAAAAAAAAAAAAAAAAATTTACCATACGGCAGGTGTGCTAGAAGCAGAATGTAGATACAGGGTGCAGAAGCAGCATGGAAAGTAGGTGGTTAATGTCTATCGGGGATGGGGGTAAATATGACAGCAGAAGTCCTCCTGAAGGGACAGAAAGGACATTAAAGGACTCAAGTACAAATTCAGGTCAAAAATGGAAAATTCAAATAAAAAGAGTTGTTACTAATACTCAAAAACAGCATTTGCAGTGTGGTTTACAGTGGAATCTATTGATCACCCAAGCCAAAAGACTAAGAAGTGACCCATCCCCATATCTAATATCCACTGGGAAATTCTGCCTGGCCATATCACCAAGGGCGCTTCTTCCTCGCAGCATTAAGCTCCTCTCCGAGATGAGTGGAAAGAATTCTCCCATTCTAGGAACAGCCTGGCTGGCACTAAGGAAATAACAGGTGTGATTTATTCAGTCTAAAAAAAATCTATACTAAATTATAAACTTGCTTTGCATGTCTTAAAGGCTTTTCAAGTTCATTTTTAACAAAGGTAATTTTTTTCCTCTGAGCCTTTTGTCAACAGCAGGACAAAAAGACCATGAGTGTTTTTAAGCGCCAACCTCCTCTTTGATGACTGCAAGAGAAAATCATGCAGGTTGGAGGTCTGCAAGACCATGTGAGCACATTTACCACTCTAAATTGGACACAGTTTTTAAAAGAAGCTCCATTTAGTTGTGGGGTATTAATAGAAGGCCACCCATGCTTAGTTGTTACTGCCGCTATTTCTAAGAGCAGTGAAAAAGATTCAAAAGGGCAATAAAAATGCTTTCTTATAGAGAAAACTTAGACAAAATAAGCTAATGATTATAGCAATGACAAGAGTGAGCCAAAGAGGTAGACCTCAAAGCAGGACCCAGTACATCTCCCTGGATACAAGAATAAAAACCAAACGGGAGAGAGATGGCAATTGTAAAACTGCTACTTTGTGCCAAGGACTGTGTTCAATTTTATTCTCAAAGCCTTTCTCTGCAGCAAGCCAATGTCCTGTAAGCCAGTCTCTAGTGGTAACATTACACCAGGCTGTAAATGTAAACTAATTCAAAGCATTAACTCTCACCAGGACCATTCTGCAGGTCCATGCACACCCCTTCTACAGGATCTCTAGGACCCTGGAGTTGTTTCATTAGAGTTCACAGCCTCCTCAAACTCTGGGCATCCCATGAGGCACTGCCTATGACAACCCTTAATGGTGGCATCACACTTTAGCCCCTTCTACAGTCTCTCACTGATGAAAAACTAGTATTTCTTCCAAGTACTTAATCCCTGAGCTTCTAAACTCATCAGCTCTTAGTTTCCTAGATTAAGTCTTGTTTCTGCCACCATTGCCATACCACAGCCATGCTTGAGGTCCATGCAGAGGTCGGAGGAATGACCTACCCACCGCACTTCTCATGTTAACTCCTACATACCAAATATTAGTCTTCAAGGCCACTATGAAACTGTTCCCTGTAATTTCTTCTTTAGATACAGTCTTAAGACTTGTCTTAAAGGCCATCATCCAACATGAATTCCATTCAGGCCCCATCTCTTCCTTCCTCTCACTAGACCTCTGAAGAAATCTGTGACTTTCATTTGCTTGAGCCAATGACCTTTGTGACTTGTGATGACAGGGCTATGAATTGATCAAACTCACAAAAGCATCCCTAGATTACAACTCTTATTCCAAGGATACTCCAAGGATACAAATGAAGCTTTGGAAAGGCTGATAATTTGATGTAGCTCTTGAAGGTTGGAGTTAGAACCCCAGGTCTGCTTAACTGCAAGTGATTCCATCTTCAGACTTCCTAAACATAGCTTGTGCAGCATGCCTAAGGAAGAACATCGGTTTATGAAAGTGCCAGACTTCTTCCTTCAGTTCTGATGGCTAGAGTGTATCTGTCTCATCTCAGGATCTAATTTAGTCTTTCCATGTAAAGCTGGGGAGTGGGGACTGAAGTACAAACACCCATGAAGTGTTCTTATTCATTGCTTGCTCATGAGACTACCCAATGACTCTACATCCTGCACACCTACCACCTTAGAAGGCTTTTCACATTCTTTGCTAGGTGTCACGTGGAAGTTCTAAAGTGCTGGGATTTGTGTCATCATGAATCAGAAACTGAATTCCTCATAGACTGAAAACTTGGAAATCTTCTGGAGGTTGTCTGTAGAATGTGGCAGAGTAGCTGCTACTCCAGGAGAAAACATGATGAGGTGTTCCCCAATTAATAGCAAAGTTGCAGTAATAACCCACTTGACCATGTCTCTGAAGGGTGCTGCTGACGTACCTACAATGATTCAGGGGAGAGTCGGGGTTCAGTTTAGCGAAGGAAGTTGTCCTAAGGGGAGAGAATTCTTCATTATGTGGAACTCTTCCCAGAAGACTGCATAGTTCTAAAACATTCTGGAGTTATCTCATTGCTTGTTCCCTATTGAGATTCTTTCAAGAAAAGAAAGAAAAGAAAAGAAAAATCTTACAATTTTTATGAGCTAGCTTGACTTTGTTTCCCTTACAAATCACAGTTTATTAGGGGAGGGAGTTTAATGTATTAGGGCTGAGAAACACCTTTCTCCAGTTAAATGGAGGTTGATGTAGGAAGGACCTGATGAGAGCCTAAATATTTGACATCAAAGAGCCCAACTGTAGAGACTATGGCTCTGTGAAGTAAAGCACTCAAAAGTTCTGCGCTGAGAATGCCAGCCAACAGAGAAGAAAACAGAAAAGCCGCCATTTTGTAGCTAACTAATGAAATTATTAGCTGAGGCAGGAATTATCTGTATCAATGGCCTTAGATGAAAGGTTGGTAGAGTGCCCAATGCTTCCATGGTGACAAATGCTGGTTGTGGGGACAACTGTTAAGTTCCAGAGCTGGGATCAAGCTGTCACTGCCTCAACTGCTCCCTAGAGTGCACAGGAGGGACACAGTACTTTCCCGGAAGTGGTTTTGCCACATGCTTACCCTGGATCTAATTAAGCATTTACATCCAATTTTCAAGTCATGCAGGAGTTAGAACTAGAAACTTAACACCATGAAAAGTACCCAAACAATTCAGAAAGAGGAGCCTTCTGGGCTAATTAGACCCAGTTTCTCCAAAATCTTCAACAAGTCTGTGTGATGAAAAAATAAAATAGAGGGAAACTGAACTATATTAAAAGGTACTTAAGAGAGATAACAAGCAACTGTGACATGGGTTGGATTCTAGTTTAGATGGGTCAACTGTAACACTCGGGTAATAAGGGCAGCAACTTGTTATTTGATGATTGGAAGTCATTATTAATTATGAAAAGGATTGATATAACTTTTATATAGGAAGATGACTTTCACTCTTTAGAGATTTGTGCTGAAGTATTTATGGATAAAATATGGTATTCATATTTGCATTAAACTTCAGCACATAAAAAATTGTGCAACCAATATAGTAAAATACAAATATTTGTGCCTATATGACAAGTCTAGGATGGCTCAAAGAATGACATACTGTTTACTCTACTGCTTAACATTTTCCATGACTGTTATTAAAAGTAAGAGCTCTCATGCTGATGGCTTTGGGATGAATTGGAGAAGGAGAGTATAAGTACTCCAAGAAAGCCCTGGCCCTATGCTTTGAAAGTCCAGTGATGCCATGAAGGGCTTGTGGAGCAGTGGTGCAAGGAGATTCTACAAGTTCACCTCTCCCTTATCTTACAGAGAATGTGTCCAGAGAGATGAAGTGACTTTGCCCAAATCCCCCAGCTAGCAGGCAGACACCCAGCATCTCATAGGCGTTCCTGGCTCCTCCTCACTGTACCAGGCACTGTGTAGCCCTGCAGTCTTTGAGCTTTTGGCCAAAAGGGAAAATAGATTCAGAACTGAGGGAGTTTCTACTGCTATGAGAAATCCAAGGTGAGTATCCTGCAATGTACATTCTCAGACTCAAGAGTTATTGGTTAGAGGGAGGGCCAGGTATGAGCATGCCGAGACAGTATATAACAAGGTCAGTGGAATCATGTAACAAATCAAAATCTATTCCTGAATGAGGAAAAGAAATACCCCCCACCAAAAAAACAAAAACAAAAACAAAACAAACAAACAAAAAAAACCCACTTCTCTTGGATTTGCTGTGGTGCGAATGTGAAATGTTCCTCCTAAGCTCATGTGTTTGAGCAGCTGGGCCCCAGCAGATGATACTGCTTAGGAAGATTATGGAATCTTTAGGGTGTGGAGCCTTGCTAGAGGAAGTGGGTCACTGAGGGCAGACCTTGAGTTTTCATAGCCCAACCACTTCCTATTCACGCTCTGCTTCCTAAGTCTGGTTGAAATGTGATGAGCCAGCCTCCTGCTGTCATGACTATTGTTCCTTGCCTTCTGCCATGACTTCCCCACTACTAGGGACTGTGCTGCTCTGGAACTGTGAGCCAGAGTTAACTTTTTCTTCCTTACATTGCTTTTGTCATGGTATTTTATCATAGCAAGGGAATGGTAATTAAGGCAGAAGGTTTTATCCTCATGACAGAATGGCACAGACAGACTTTGGGGCTCAGTCAAGGTCTGCAGGACTGTCCTATCCCTTAACATAACCTGATAGAACTTAACCTGATAGAACTTCTTTATGCATAAAATAAAGACAGTAACACAGAGATCCTAAAGGAAGAAATTTTTTGATATAAAAGACATTTCTAAAACTTAGTAGATGTTTAAAAACTTCCCTCTTACCCCTTTGTCTTCCCCTCAAATGATACTGATCTGCCTCTGTCAAAAACCACAGACCACTGCCTTATCGGCAGGAGGGCCATTTAATAACTTCTGTTCTCAGGCCAGAACAATTTGTGTAGGTCTCCTTGCATTTTCTTTGCCTAGAGAAACATTTGCTTATCAAAATATGTACTTCATATTAGCTCAGGAAACCAAGAGGGGGGGATCTTCACTCTGTTGCAGCAATAAAGGTTTCCTTCTCAAGCGATAATCAAGTCTGCATAATTAAAACCGCTCTGACGGCTGAACTCATTTTCAGACTGGAGCTTTCTTCCTGTAGCAACACTTACACACAAAGTTTCTGCTGTGAATGAATTTCACCGTGAGTCTAATTACAATTTTAATGAATATCTCCAGCCCTGCATGTAAACGTGCACTCTAAGGCTTAGCTCTCCGTTATGGTGTTTTGAGGTCTTTTCATTTTTAATATAAAGGAATGTGTTTGGCAAAATGATTGTGCAGAAAAGAAATACTCTTTTCAGTTCTGTTTGGTTCTGTTTTGATGACCAAAGGAGAAAATGCAAAATTCCTGCTCTATTAAAGAGCCTGTGTGGTGTGGAGACACTTCACCTTTAATTATTGTCAAATGTTATAGAGGGGTGACACTTTGACATGCTTACATAATCGCTCCAATTTGGCATAAATACTTCCAAATCCTGAAATCCAACAATATTTAATAAAATGAGGTAAAAGAAGAAGAAATGTAAATTTCCTTCTTTAAAAACACTTTAAAGAAGAAAACAAATTTAGAAATAGTCTAATGTATCACCCAAGGTCTAGGGTGGCCTATGTTCTTCAGGACAATACCTCCCAAATTGAATGACTATGCTGGGAAGCTGAGATCAGCGCAGTAGAAGGGAGTGGGGGAATTTGGGAAAGATTGTTTCTTTCAACAAGACATAATGATGCTACACAGTGGGTTTGTTGTTGCTCTTTGATGGGGTCTTCTGTAGCTCAGGTTGGTGCACTAAATGACTGAGTCTGATCTTGAACTCCTAATGTCCTGCCTCTACTTGCTCAGTGCTAGGATTAGGCCTGGCTCTGTCCCCTTCACCCTTGGTTATCATATCCGTATAAGCAGAACTGCCAATGTCTTCCTCTAGTCCTGTGAGGATAAAACAAAAGGAATGTGGGAACACTCAGCCCTTAGTCTCTCCCTTTGCAAAGACTGTGAGTTTCCTCCATCCCTTTCTTCACAGTCTGTTCCACCTCTCCTGCAGGCTCGTGGACTACTTGTCTCACCAACTCAATGGCCCAGAACTGACCAGTCAACATGACACCCTAACTCAATGACAACAGAAAAGAGGGAAATGATATGCAGTTATCTAGGTGAGATTTAAAAATGGAGGGCTTCCAGCAGAGCGAGCTGTAATGGAAAGCATAGGAATAATAACATGTGTTTGAAAAGCAAGGGAAATGGGATACAATTGGTTGATCAGGATATCTCACAGTGGGCCTGTTTTTCGGCGCATGTTGTCTGCTGTAATGTTGCATAAACATAATTATTATCAGGGAGAGTTTTTATAGTGTGCATTTTAGTGACAAAAGCAGGTTACAGAGCAATAAAAGCAACATGAAACCATTTTGGTACATAATATCTGTATATGCATATTATAAACAGGCATGTACTTGTATATGTTGCATATGTGTTTATACATGAAATATGAAATGCATTTTAATAATATTCAACTTCAGGTTGTGATGTCATAATAATATTTCCCAAAACACTTATTGACTTAAAAAATAAGAAAATACCTCATATTTTCTAATTTGCCTCAAAGGAACATATTGCGTTTACACAATAAAATAAAATTGGAAGTGAAGAAAAACATTGTATTCCTAGTCTTCAAACACGTGACATCTTTTTTTCCCTGTTGCCTATGGTGAAGTATGGTGTTTTCCAGTTCCCCTTATAAAAATTGCTACCCTTAAGCAAGTATAGTTTTGTTGGTTAAAGTTTGGTATGTATACACAATGGATTTTAGTTCAAAGAACTAAGAAAGAGTGAAGCTGTTCTGTCTGCAGGAGAATGGATACAACTAGAGAGGATTATATTGAGTGAATTAAGCCAGCCTCAAAAAAACAGCTATGTATCCTCTAATTTGTATTCCTAGATTTTTCTATGTGTATATAGCACCACATGTGTACATATGACCTGAGAGTACAAGTTAAACTGTCCAAGGGAGAGAGGAAGTTAGTGGGGCTGAGGAGGAGCAAGGAAAGGAAGGCCTGGTGATGATGTTCAGGGTAAACTTGCACAAATACTTAACTAAAAACAGAGAAATCTTCAAGCTGTCTCTCAAGACCCCACACTACAGTTTGAAAAACAAAATTCTATGTTCATCTGCAACAATAAAAACCAGAAACAGGGACAGGAACATACACCACTTCCCAAAAGGGACTTAGCATAGCAGGGCAAGATGATGCAGGTCCACAGTCCCAGCTACTCAGGATGCCTAAGGAGGATGTCAAGTTCAAGGCCTGCCTGATCTACAGAGTGAGTTCAAGCACAGCCTAGAAAGCTTAGTAAGAACTTGCCTCGAGGTAAGGAGCTAAAAAGAGGGTTGTGGGTATACATCAGTGGTAGAGAAGTTACTTGATATGTGTGACAGGCCCTCAGTTCTATCCCCAGCACACATAGGCGTACACACACACACACACACACACACACACACACACACACACACACACTGATTTAACAGTTCATTGAATGTTTACTATTATCTCAAAACTATTCAAGAAGATGATAGCAAGTTGTTTGAGGATGGGACTCTTCTAAAAATGAAAATGAGGTCAACAAAATGGGGGGGTGAAGCAAGGCTTTTAAATCTGGAAAGACTGAGGAAAGAAAATAACGCAAAAGTAGAACAAAACAACAAAAAATCAACATGTGGAATTATTGGGCACTTACAAAAGGTTTAGGAAACACAGTGGGGCTGAAAAATATACATTAAGACAAAAGTACTGAGTATTATGAGATGTACAAATTTCATACTAGTTGACTAATCTAAGCTCCCAAGATATCTATCTATCTATCTATCTTTCTCTCTCTCTGTATGTGTGTATATACATGTGATTTTATTCAAATTAGTTAGAAACTTGAACAATGTTTAACAGAGTCTGTCTTGAAGAAGTAGTCACTACACCCTATACTATGTATTCCTAGACTCTCTTAGTTCACAGCATTGATAATACGAAGACTGCGTGGTTACATACAATAAAACAGCCCCAACCTTATATGCGACTTTTGCACTAAAGAATACATCTATCTATATGATTTTTTTAAATCAAGTTCTGTTTTACTGTAACCAGTGCATTGTCTCCATGCAGGCAAAGTTGTGATGTTCCATTGGAAAGATGCCATGTGTGAAAGTACCTGTCAGTAACAACCCTTTTAAAAAAAAAGTTTAAATGCTTAGCACTGCTTTGTGAATAACTGTTCTTGAGATATGGGGGGGGGGGGGGGCGGATCTGCAGGCTAACAATTGGAAAACAATTTATAGACAAATTTCACTGTAAGCTATTCATATTCAAACTCAGAGTAGATATTTCATGTTGTCAGAGCTGTACCATAAAAGGTGATATTTATATAAACACATACACAGAGAGATGTGATATATATGGACAGTGCAAGAAGCCTAGTAATTCATTTCAGCTGTGGCTACAAAGAGCTAAGAGCATTCACGGAAAAAGTGAAGGGAGATGACTGAGGAGGAGTGCATGGCACAGATCCTTGGATCTTGAAGAATTACATAAAATACTTACCTGAACCATTGCCATTATTTTTGTAAGCCAACTATCAGGAGAGTTCCCATACACCTTTTATTTCAAGACTCTGTTCTTCCTAGTCTTTTTATATGGGTGGAATCATGTTGGGAGGAAAATTCCAACCAAATGAAATACAATTCTTGCCAATAGCCAGCATCAACCTCAGATCCACATCCAGGAAAATTATACAACTTAAAATGCAGTCAGGGTAATGCTTCAAAAAGTGATAATGAGATTCCTCCAAGCTGGACCAGTTTCCCAGTTCTTAAGGACAGCTGCTTTACCAGGTGGCGTGATGTTGGATCATGCAGGGGTCCATGAAAACTATGCACATGAAAACAGACGTCATAAAGAACCAGGCTGGGTGCTGGGAGAGTGGGGGTCAGTCCTCTTTCCTTGTTAGAAGCTGTGTGACCTTGAGCAAGTAAATTAACCTCACCAAGTAAAGCTTGAACCATGCTTGATACTGGGGAAATGGTGTCGCATTTATTTTGATGCAAGATGCATCAAAAGTAAAAGCTAGTGTTAGTATGTCTAACTGACACCATCCTGAGAGAATTCCTAAAGATTCTAGGAACATCAACAGTGGGTTGGTTTTTTTTTTTTTTTTAACCAATCCTAGGCAATCTGAGACATATGCTAGAAAAATATTTTGAAAGTTTAAAAGATCATATCAATTACATTTGTGACAAATTTAGTGCATCTTGGTGGGAAAAGCATCATTTACTACGTATTTACCATGGACCTGATCCTGTGCTTGAGGCTTCAGCTGCCTTTTAACGCAATGCAAGTGGGGGAGCTCCCAGCCCCCTTTTTCAGAAGGGAAAAGCCATCAGGCTGAGGACAATGAAGTGCGGGTCCTGGGTCTTGTTTCATAACTTCTTCTGCTATGGAAGTGCAGAAGTCCTACCAATGAGGTCTGAATGTAGAAACTAACTTCCCCGACATAAGAATGGAGCACTGAGGGGCACCAATGTGAATAAGAACAGAAGCCCCAAGGCCCAGGGAAATACTGACAGAAACCAAGTGACCATCACTGACTATGTGGAGTGATTACTTTTTTTTTTTTTTCGAGTCAGGGTTTCTCTGTATAACAGTCCTGGCTGTCATGGAGCTTGCTTTGTACATCAGCTAGCCTCGAACTCACAGAGATCCACCTGGCTCTATCTCCCAAGTGCTGGGATTAAAGGCATGTGCCACCACTGCCCTGCCCTGCGCGGAGTGATTGCTTAAAGTTGAAAATGATAAACAAAGATACAAATAAACTTTAATAGTTTTTCTTTAAAGTATATCAATATTAATTTATTCCATAGAGCTAGTCATTTAAAAGATGCTTCAGAAAAAAGCAATGTATTTCTCAAAGTGTTCTATTATAGTACATACAGTTTCTCTGAGTCATAACAGAGATGGCTAACTGATTCAATAAAATAAAACTCTTCCCAGGGCAGCTTGACTTCTGAAATGAGACATAGGCTCTAGACTTAACATCATACTCTGCTCCTGCATTATTATTTTATTTGTTTAATCTGCTGTGGTCTGAATAGCTTCTTTCTCAAGGGTAGGTATATACTGCAGTAAGTAGGATTGCTTAGTACACTGTTTTATACCATTTTCTGAAAATCACCCAAAACTCCACTTGGGGATCTGTTACTAAACCATGTTGTTTATTGCTGTCTTGTAGTCCGGGTTTCTTTCAGCAATGTCAAGCATAAGCAACAGTGCCCCTTCCCTAAAACACAGTTACATTGGAACTGATGATTTTACTCCCCACAAAATGTAACATAAGAAAGAAAAAAGCCCATTAATGGTAATGATTGCTAATGAGTTCAAAGAACTTCCATGTTCTTCTCCTTTTTTTTTCTAGAATAAAATTCCCAACTTATTTTTAAGCTATATTATAGCCCCTCGATCCATAACTTGGAACAAGGACATTGCATTCTGTTATAAAAACCTGGCATTTATTTAAATAAGTTTCCTACATTATTCATAATCCAAACCTGAGAAAGCATTATTTTAGATGAAAAGCCCTCAAAGCTTTTTTTTTTGCCAGAAATCAAGGCAAAGAAAAGTTTATACCTCTGCTAGAAATTTCATATCACATACTCATACATGCTCACACACATCTGCATATATGTATAATTTTCATGAGATACCTTGAAACATGGAATGCACACCAATATTTTCTATTCTGTTTTATTCTTTTTCATTCCATTTTTAAACTCCTTTTTTCCAATTCAAGAAATTTACTCCATGGCACACCAAGAGCCAAAATCCATAATTTGAAAAACACTGATAAAGAAAGCATGAGTTTCACAGATGTCTGTTTCCTCCAAGTATATCTTTAGAGAATGGTTGGTTCACGGGGTGGGTAGGGTAGGGGGGTATCATTTTATAGAGTAACACAGACTCTATGCATTCGGGGTTTTGTGAAATGAACTTATCTTGTAAAAAACAAACAATTTATATCTCTTTAATCTTGAGCACTCTTTCTTTAGCTGTTATAAAAAGTCAAAATTTGAAATTCCACCTGCATGGCTTTAGGCAGCATCTGAGGTTGCGTGCTTCAATGTTGTAGATTCTGACAAACCTTACTGTGATATTGCAGCGTGTTTTTCTAGAAAATGCCTGTTATACTTGAGAGCTATTCTCTAATCATAATTACCTTGTTGATATATGGCTTTTAACATCTCTGTAAATTTTTAAATACCAAATTTTTCAGTCAATAATTTCTGCCTTCCAATGCCCAATACCTGGATACCATGGCTTTTTCCTATTCAAGCTTCATCAATTTCTGCAAAGCTTTCAGAGCTACCATTGATTTGACAAAAGTTCAACTCTCCCTACCCCCTCCGTCTTAGTTAGGGTTTCTATTGCTGCAAGAAGCATCATGACCAAAAAGCAAGTTGGGAAGAAGAGGGTTTATTTGGAGTCAGGACAGGAACTCAAACAAGAGGCAGGAGCTAATGCAGAAGCCATGAAAGAGTGCTGCTTACTGGATTGCCTCCCCTGGCTTCCTCAGCCTGCTTTCTTATAGAACCCAGGACCAGCAGCTCAGGGATGACACTACCTGCAATGGGCTGGGCCTCTTATCATTGATCATTAATTGAGAAAATGCCTTACATGGAAGCATTTCCTCAGCTGAGTGAGGCTCCTTCCTCTCTGATGACTCTAGCTTGTGACAAGTTGACACAAAATCAGTCAATACTGTGTGTGTGTGTGTGTGTGTGTGTGTGTGTGTGTGTGTGTCCCACCTTTAGCTAATACCCACAGAAGCTAGAAGGTATCAGATAACCTGGAGCTAGAGTTATGCACAGTTGTGAGCCATCCAATTACTGTGGGTGCTAAGAACTAAACTATGATTCTCTGAAAGAGCAATAAACACTTTTAACAGATGAACCTTCTCTCCAGCTCCATAACTGACTTTTGATAAGCACATACTTCCGTTAGAAACATACAACATCAAGGCAACTGGCTCTACAGAAGAAACAAAGAACAGTGGACAACCCAAAGGTAGGTTAAGACGTGTTAATATAGCTTCTACTATTTTGTCCTAGAAGCTATAGACTAAACCCAGTAGGGAATTACTGAAAGGATCATAGCTTGTGGTCTCTAGAGAGAAGAATCCAAATCAGTAATCACAGGGTTGTCACTCTGTTCAGGAGGTGCAAATGTTGGCTTCTGAAGGCTGTGGGAAAGAGAAGAGGAGGAAAGGGAGGATGCTGAGCAGCAGCAGGGTGTGTGTCTTCTACCATTTCACAATCAAGAGCAGAGAGAGGACAGGCAGCTCGAGGGGCATCCTCTACGAAGCTTGGCAAGAGAAACTCCAGTTCTCTGTGACACAAAAAGGAGCTGAAGTTTTAGGGTTCATCTTTCTCCCTCATCTCCTAAGGCATATTAGTAAAGAATCTCCTCACAGTAAGTTCATTGTCCCACAATTCAGGCTGCTCCTTCTAAGCCCCTCAGCATCCCGTAGGATCCAGATCACAGTATTTATAGTAGGACTTTAAGTTTAGGCTTAAAAGGCTAGAATAGCAGGGGCTTAGTTTATAAGACAGGAGGGCAACAGTGGTTAAGGCTCCAGTTTGGACATCAACAAGCTCAGAGAAACTGATTTGATTTAGATATTGAGTCTCCACTAAGTGTCACAGGCTTAGTCCCCAGAGTGAAATGATTGGAAGGTCCTGTAATCTCTAAAAGGTAAGGCACCATAAGAGAGCTTTAGATCACTAGGAACATGCCTTTGGAGGGGGCTGTGGGAGTTCCAGCTTCATCCTCAACTTCTTTTGCTTCTCGGCCATGAGATAAACAGTTTTCCATATTACGTGTTTCTCATCATTGCCAGTGGGCATCCTGACCAGAGACCCAAAGCAGTGAGTCCATCCAATCTTGGACTGTGTTTTTCTTATTTTTCTATTGTTAAGAAGAGACACCATGACCAAAGTATTACAAAAAAAAGTTTAATTTGGGCCTTAATTACAGTTTGAGAGGGCTAAAGTCCATGACAATTATGGCAGGGAGCATGGCTGTAGGCAGGTAGGCATGGTGTAGAGCAGTAGCTAAGAGTCCCTTATCCACATTTGGAGGGAGGGAGAGAGAGAGAGAGAGAGAGAGAGAGAGAGAGAGAGAGAGAGAGAGAGAGAGAGAGACTGAGACTAGAATGGCCTGAGCTTTTAAAAACTCAAAGCCCATCCCCAGTGACCCACCTCCTCCAACAAGGCCACACCTCCTAATCCTCCCTAAAACAACTCCAACTAATGGACACAAAGTACTAAAACATATGAGTCTATGGGAGTCATTCTCATTCAAACCACTGAAGACTAGAAACCCCAAAACTATGAGCCAAATAAACAAATTATTTTTAGAACTTGATTGTCTCAGGTATGTCCTTCTAGTGAGGAAAAGCTGACGAACACAGAAAGCTCTACTTTTGAAATGACAGAAATGTGGAACAGGAATCCCAAGAAGAAGAAGTTGTGGTGCATTTGGGATATTGGATGGGGGTTATCATCACTGCTATCTATGCACTCCTATGAATGAAGAACCTTTCATAAATTCAACATACAGTGACAAACTGCATTCAGCCAAGGAGTGGGTTGAAATCTTGGTATATAGGTAGGATGGAATTGTACCTATGCTTTAAGAAAACCCTATCATTTACAATATTAATGAACCCAAAGGGCACTTTGTTAAGTAAAATAATCCAAATTAAAAACACCTACTGCATGACTGCACTTCTGTGAGGAAGTCAAAAGAGTCAAGCACATAGAAGAAGAGAGCACAGTGGTGATCCCAGGGCCTGGGATGAATGTTGTCTCAGTTATGCAAGAGAA
This sequence comes from Peromyscus eremicus, assembly GCF_949786415.1. Taxonomy (NCBI): domain Eukaryota; kingdom Metazoa; phylum Chordata; class Mammalia; order Rodentia; family Cricetidae; genus Peromyscus; species Peromyscus eremicus. The sequence goes on from NC_081426.1 coordinate 39,301,629, forward strand.
GTTAGAATCTACTGCACACAACAGTGCTGCTATCAGGCCATTTTCTGTAGCTACTAACAACATCACAGGCTTTCTATGGTATAAAATGAAATACTTTAAGTTTTGCTCATGGTTCTGTTAAAAGGTTGGGGGTCATATCTGGTGATAACATTCTTGCAGAGGGTCCAGAGACAGTACAGGGTATCACATGGTACACGTGATGAGTGTCAAGGAGTACATATGTGCCCTGCTCTGGTCTTCCTATAGAGCCACAAGCATTCATTCACAGATGATCCCACCTTGATATTCTCATCTAATCCTAATGACATCGCAAAGCCTTCCCCTTTTAAAACTGTAAATGGCTCTATTTTCACCCTCTTAATACCGCAAATAAAGATCACATTTCAACAAGAGTCCTAGGGGTGGTAAACTATATGAAACCACAGCAATATCTCTAGTTAATATTATATTTTGCACTTTGTAAGATATTAAGAGGGTAGAACTCATGCTAAGTGCTCTGACTGCAAACATATAAAGTATGCAGAACACAAGGGATACTGAGAGGTGATGGACATATTTGGTACCTTGATAATGATAATGGACTCACCTGTATGTGCTGATGTCCAAACTCTTCAGCATACATAGATTATATATATTAAATTATCTCTAACAGTGCATTCCAACAAAGTTTTTGAAAAGGACTCAATGGGAAGTAGTGGAAAGAGTAACATGCAGCAGCATGTGAGAGATAGTGGAATATGACAAGGAGAAAGTTCACCACATTTGATGGGGGCATCTCTATTCCCTACTGGCTTATAGAACTTATGGTAACAAAAGCCTCTACATGATGTTTTTATATACCATGCCAGATTAACACCACAAATATCTTGGTTCCTGATTCCCATCTCCTGTGCTGTATGCCCACCAGGGCCTATCCCCCTCACCAGTGAGGGGCTTATGGGAAAGATGGGATCCAGACATGGCTTAGAGAAAACACAAGTGCTCGTATCTCTCAAGTAATGGAGCTTCCCTATTTCACAGAATTAATGTTGACAGAATTCACAAGGTTTAGGAAAAAGCCAGAGTTAGAGTGCACGTGATTTCTTCCAGCCATTTCAAAGCTTGCAATTTCTTTGCCATTGGTATCCTACCATGGAGAATTCATTTCATGCCTGTCTACTCTGGTAAAGCCTTGGAATGAATTGAAATGTTACAAAAAAAAAGGTGAAAATTAAGAATGCCAAGAGTTATTTGAGGCAGCTAATTAAGAGTCATCATCCTCACTGCAGTTTTGCACACATTTCTGACTCTCTTTACCTGTAAACTTAGTTTCTGAAGTTGCATCTGATGAAGGCATTATGAGAAGCCCTTTTGCCTGTTGCCAAGGAGAAGGTCTCCTCTCTTTACACGGAAGTGCTGCAGAAAAATACTCACTTACAAGTGATCTTTTTGATACTGGAATTATTTTGATCACATGGAAAACCTCTGAGCTAAAAGTTTGTGCTGTTAATTATAGTGCTAGATGCAAATAATGAGGAAATGAAAGAAACAGACTGCCCCCCCACGGTGATTAGCACTATATGTAGATAAAAATCCAAACTACCTAGCCTTGCTAACAAAGGCTGTGATGGTTAATGCTGACAGTGTCAGAGGATCTAGAATCACTGAAGAGACAACCCTCTTGGTATGACTCTGACAGATTTTCTAGATTAGGTCAACTGAGTAGAGGAAACCCACCCTAAACCTGGGTGGCACCGTGTCACAGGCTGCAATCCTGAACTGCAGAAACAGAGAAAGCTGCCTGAGCACGTTTGTCTGTTGCTGCTTGCTAGCTGCTGAAGCAATGTGTTCAGCTGCCTCCTCAAACTCCCGCTGCCATGACTTTCCCACCATGAAGGACTGTGGCCTCAGACTGGGAACCAAAACAAGCTTTTTCCTCTCTTGAATTGCTTTAGACTTGACTTCTGTCACAATGAGATAAATAACTATTCCAATACTCCACCTTTCCGGCCTCTGTTTAGGTTCCCATCACTCCCCCTGGACTCTTCCTCAATTATGTCATGATATTTCCATTCCGGAGTGACTACACGTTACAGCCCTTCTCCCCTTGGGGTTCTTCACACACCCTGGCTTGTTCATGACATTCTTCTATCAGCTTGAAAGCTACTACCTCAACAAACCCTTCCTTGACCCAAGTATATCATCAGTGAAGATACCACAAATAAAAAGAAAACAGGAACAGCTTAAAAAAAAAAAAAAAGACTCCAGGAATTAGTGCAGCAAAGTGTGGATGCAGGGTAGTTATGAATTTGGATAATTCAACTTGATTAGAATTTCATCAAATGTTCAATTATTTCCCATTTGTCTATTCTATTATCTTCAACAGATCAACAATACGATACCCTTCCTGTTTACAGGATGACTACAACTGTTCTAGACTTAACATTAGTACCCCATAGTGGGGACTGAAAATGAGAGGTTTTTTTTTATTTCTTTCTACTCAGCTGTGCATTAGCAAGAACATTTACTAGTGGTCCCGCATGCAGCCATTCTCTGATTTCACTGGCTGGGATCTGACAGTCCTAAACTAACCACCAGTGATATGGGAGCAATCAACATGATCAATGGAGATGAAATTTGATTGCATAAAAATCCTCTGAGATAAAAATTAATGCGATTATTTATAGTGCTAGATGCAAATAAGAAAGAAAGAAAAATGAAAGAAAAACACCTGGCCTTCCAATGACTTCCTTTATATGTAGGTAAAAATCCAAACTGCCTACCCTTGTTAACCTTAACATGGCCTGAGGATGAGAAGCCACCCAAACAATATCAGTGCTCTGACAACCAGTACAAAGAGGGAGACCAGGGTTTGGAAATGGAATGGCTTAAAAGACAATCAGAAACAAATAACCAGAATATTGCAGTCAAGATATATTCCAACAGAAAACTTAACCTCTACATAAACTTATAATTCTCTTATTAATTTTCTGATGCTACCATGCAAATTTCAGCTCTACCATGGCAGTCACCATGTATACTGCTTTACCAGGGTATTTCTCAGCCCCAGAATAGTGTTTGGCACACAATAAACACAAAATGTTTTCTTTGAATGATACCATGTGAGAATGTACCTGCATGTACATTCATTGTTAAGGATACCCTCTGTGGTAGCCACATGTTGAACTTGACAAGCAAGAGAATCCACCAGCTACACTATGACACCAGTGGCTATAATCTTAGAAGATGGGCATTGAGTTCATCAATGAAACTCTCATGACTACAAGAAGCTTTTATAGGGACCTAGAAAGCATGCACTTGTCTTCTCTCCAAAGTTCTTCTTTGTTGTTTCTGATTCCATGGCAACATCATCACATGTCCAGTTCTCAAAGGCAGAACCTCAAGTATCTTCACTCCTCCTTAACTCACTTCCACATCCAATAGCCAAGTCGTGAGGACCGCAAAACTCCATCCCACCCCTCCATCTTCACAACTGCCAGTTTAATCAGGCTGTGTTAGATAAACTCTAATACCCTTAAAAACTGCAATTTTCAATGACATTTTGACTTACTTTCCAGTACTCTGCATTAACACATAGCTATCAGAAAGGGATCAAGTTCATTGTCATTTTATAGTGACTTCACATAGAGAACGTCCCTACTTTCCTTGCACTTTAGTAAGGTTACATCTGAGATGAAAGGGGGAGAAGAGGCAGCTTAAGCCATTTCTTTAAATGGCCGTTGCTTAACAGTGAAAGAAAAGCCAGCACATAACTCGGTGTTTTTAGCTTGGTACTCAGCCAGTTGTACGGAGTCCAGCCTTGTAAAAAATCCATCAATATATAAAATAAATGAAACAAACATAGTCCAACATCTTTTATGATTCTGGGATGTTAGCCATGGAGGACTTCTTGCTTTCAAACACTTATCATAATTGCCGAAATGACGTTAAAGAAACTTTATAGACAACATGTGAAACCTGCCCTTGTCCTCCAATCAAATCCTTCCTTTGAATTCCCAAAGCACCTTATACAGTCCATTTATTCTCCTCCTTTCCACGTGTGTTATTTTTGACCTTATTGTAGTTCCCCTACTCACCTATGAGCCCCCTGAAACTCAACCGAGGTGTACTAGAGCCTGAATTCATTGGGGTCATATACACAATGTGTCATTCCTTTCTTTCCAGCTGCTGCTTTCAACCATACTCTGCTGAGTCCCTCTCTTCCAGCTCTTGACGGCACTACAGAATACATAGCTTCATGATTACTTTCAAGTAGTAGAAAGATTCTTGTATTCAGTGCTCCTCTTCTGTCTCTGATATGCATGCCCCCTCTGTTTCATTCACACACACACACACACACACACACACACACACACACACACACACAGCTGAAGAAGGTGAATGAAGAGCTGATTTTCCAAATGAACACGAAGACTGGGATGCAACTGACAGCAATGTTTCAGGATTTGAGAAAATCTGAGTGGGAAGGCATTTGGCCTAATATTTCACTTCCTTCCTCTCCTCCCTCCGTAAAGACTCTTGGCTTCTCTATAGTTGGCAAGAGAAGGGATGAGGAGTGGTGGAGTGAGCTGAGATCATCCCCATTGTATACATGCAGTGGAATTTCCCTAGTGTTGGCTACTTTGGACCACAGATACCCTCCCTTTTAAGTGACTGCCAAAATGTAACTCTCCTGCATAGCTTCCTCCATGCCCCCTGTACTGGTCCCTTCCATGGAAGAAAGTATTTGCTGAACAAGCCTAAGGGCTGAATTTGGATCCCTAGAGCTCACATAAAAGCCAGACACAGTAGTGTATAAGCATGTAGTCCCAGGAGATGCGAGAAGGAAACAGCAGAGTGGACACTCCTGCCTGGCGGAAACAGCAGTAAATGACAGAGACCCCATCTCAAAAAGATGGAAGGTAAGGATCAACACAGAGGACTGATCCACATCCTGCCATGACCCACACATGCCCACATCCGTATTCATTCATACACAAACACATATATCACAAGCATAGCTGGAAAAGATGAATAAAAAACCAGTTTTCCAAACGAACACAACAAAGACAGGGATGCAACTGACATCACAGTAATGTCTTAAAAGAAAAACATCCATTTCCTTCCATATCTAAGAAGTAGCTTAAGTGGCTAGGGAAAGTGGGCAGAAGAGTCTGCTCTCAGGGGCAAGAACAGGTTGGCGGAAACAAGAACACAAGGTCAAGAGGTGGAGCACAGAAGCAGGCAGACCATCTGGGGGATGCAATTCACATGGATGGTTCTGGATCGTGAGAAAATAACAGAAAAATCATGATGAAGGAAACATTGAGAGGGTTTTTATGGAAATTGATTTGGGAGGCCATTGAGGGAACAGAACTCAGGCCTGGGAGAGAGCTCAATCAGTAAAGTGTTTGCCTTCATGTGAGGAACTGAATTTGATCCCCAGAACCAGGAAAAGTAGGACATGCAGAATGAAAGAAAGGTTAAAAAGCCCCAAGGCAAAACACAGATGAAGAGAAACAGGTTAAAAGAAGTTATAAGAGCCAGCAGGATAAGCCTAAACTAAGGTGGAGCATTCATAACTAATAATAAGTCTCTATGTCATGATCTGGGGGCTGGTGGTCCAGGAAAGCCTACTACAGAGAATTTTTTTAATTAAGCAGAATGTATGCATATCTCAAATTGTTGGCTGGATTGTGAACATTACTCTCTTCCCTCATTGCTGCAATCATCCAGAACAACCAGGGTGATTGGACAATTGCATTGTGCCCAGAAACTCAAGACAACTGGGCTCTGTTGATACTCACGTTTACTTGTATATAGCATCTCGTCTTTGTCTTCTATCAGCCACATGGCCTCTGTTCTTTCTCTATGAAAGGATTTTCTAACACTGTATAATAATTCACCACAGGTTGCTCAATAAACCGCCACCTTCCCCACCTTCTTTGGAATACTAACTATCTGTACCTGCATCTCCTGGAACACAATTTCCAAAGCCACTAATAAAGTTGTTTTTCTGAGTTTTACTTAATCTACACCAGTGCAATGCAGAGGGTCCCCTACTTTAAAGTCTCTACTTTTAGCCAACCCGAATTTTCAGATCACATACTGACACTATAAACTGCCTTTTATACACCCAAGAAATACTTTCTTGTGTGAGCTGACAGATGAACATTTTGAATTGTTTAATAGTAGTACCCTTCAAGTTCCTTTCAGAAAAATGTCACCATCTTGGGCTGTAAAATAGTATTCAGTGCATGCATATGCATATAACATTACAAAGATCCTTCAACTGGGTTTGGATGGGCACAGAGCTACCTCTGAGACATCATGGCCATCTTTCCACTTAATCAAGGTTATGTACATTTTGTAAACTGGATCCTGTGTTGATTACATGTGAAGAAATTTATACTGTCTAATTTGCTCTTCAAAAACAAGTTTTGTAACATTTATCTTTTTAAAATAAAAACAAAGAGGAATTAGATCAAATAGAAATCATCAGATAAGTTGTAGGAAGCCAAGTATAAACGTTTCAGTCAAAATGAAGATGAGAATCTTTCATCACAATCAAAGCAGAACAATTTCATTTCAATCCATTGTTTAATAAGCTTAGCGTGGTTCAGTCAGACACATGACTAATTGTGAAGGAAAAGAGCTGTAAGGTAAACATGCACCAACTATTATTAATAATACATGGTCAAAGATTGTGACTGAAAACAGAGATGTAATTATAAGGATCTGGTCATGTTTTGAGCTCTCTAGAACGTAGCCCTCATCATCCCATGAGTATCTATTATATATTTTACATATTTTAAATTAGCATATGAATGCTTGGGGAAGTATGTACGTACACAAATAGGACGAAAAATGCCCCAAACTGAAAGACTTTCCATTTAAAATGGTCAGCCCAGAAAACATACATACAGATGGCATTACATGGACTGAAAAGATTATAATTAGGAATTTATAAGTATATACATAATACATATACAGATATACTACTCCTGCAATAACAATTAATGAAAAAGGGGCCATGAATTTGAACGAGAGAGAAAGGAGGGGCATATGGAAGGCTTTAGAAGTAGAAAAGGGAAGGGAGAAATATCATGATTAAGTTATTATCTCAAAAATAAAATAAAGAAAAAAAACAGTAAATAAAAAGGTTAAATGGGAAAAAAATCATGAACTAATGACTGCCTGCAGATGTTGCATCTCAGATATGGCATTCTCAATATCCACAACGAACAATATAGCCTTTATCTTTGGATTCACTGTGCTGCTCTCTGTCTGTCTTATCTAGATCCAGTTTCCTTCTGAACCTGCTTTATTTGTTTCTAAGTCTAGCTTCAGCTTTCTGTGGGGATTCTGATCATTTTGTTCACATTGTAACAAATGAAGAAGCAATCTGTGCATTTGAAATAACGCCTGATAATGGCTCTCAAAGGGAAGTTGGCAAGGCTGAGAAGAAAAAGAGCCCAGATGGATCCATCCCTCGGCATGCAGGGAAATAGTTCCAGGACACCCTGCAGACATCACAACTTGGAGATACAAATCCAGTATATAGAATGGCTGAGTGTTCCTATAGAAATGATGTGCTTTTCAAATGCTTTGTTACCTCTACATCATTCTTAAGACCTTTACCATGTAAATGATGCACTAATGGTTGAGACAGATACAATAGTTGTTTACAAAGTAATGAGGAGAGAAAAGTCTATACGTGTTTAGAAGAGAAGCAACCCTCCATACCCTCCAGCAATATTTTCTATCCCTAGTTGGTCAAACCCGATGGTACAGAATCTAGATATATGGAAGTATGACCAACAACTGAGGTGTGAGGCCCTAGCTTTGAAGAGTGTATATTCCCTTATACTCCGAAGGTCATAGCGGTTGAAATAAATGACTATAAACTGCTCTGTTTGGAGGGCATCATCGGTCTTTTAGTTATTGTGGTATTAGCAGACTTGGAGACTCCAAGAGCAGCAAGCATCTTCAGTGCTCAGGCATCTCTGCAGCCCCAGCCAACATCATCTTCTACAGGAGCCTGAATGGACTACCATGCTGTCAGCTTTGAGTGCTTACATCTCACCAAATCTCACCAAGCCTTCGAAATCTAGTCTAATATAAATCTCTAAATCTCACACTAACCAAGATGGTAGAGCTTACTACTGACCAGCAATATTTTGCTTAATGATAACCTTAAGGCTGATTTACCACAAGGTGAGAAGGTAAGAGTATCCAAAGGATTCTGTCTGGCCTAATACCTGCATCAGGTGCCTCATGATCTTAAATTTTAAAAAAAAAGCATGAACAATATAAGGAAATAATTCCACTTACATATAAAAACTAAGGGAAAATGCTTTAAAAGGTCATGACAAATATCATAGTCTGACACTGGCCTCCTTCCTGCCTGCTTTATTTCAGGTCATTCAAAGTTTACAGAGTTTCTGAATGTGAAAATTATAACCACCACAACATAAATACAGCAGGAGAAGCAACATATTCCTGAAGTCCCAGGATTCTGGGATGCCAAAAAAAAAAAAAAAAAAAAAAAAAAAAAAAAAAAAAGGCTCTAGAGTTGGAGGTAGTGTGGACTACACAGAAAATTCCAGGCCAGTCTGAGCAAAGACCCTGTGTCAGAAAAAGAAACAGTTATAACAACAAGGCAGGGCTTCATTATTAGGAAGTAAATACAACAAAGATCCAATTTTCTGTGTCAGTGACAAAATTTCATAAGCATTAAGCAAATAGAATTACTATGCAGAGGATAGATCTTCTTGAAACATTGCAAGAATGAAAAATTCAAGAAGTCTTAATGGGCAAATATTTTAATAACAAGAGCCTTGAACCTGCTTTCCCAGATTCTCCCTGTCTTGCAAACTACTCTCTTGCCCTGCCTTGATTTCTGAATCCTTTTGACAGCCTTTCTGCAAGCATTTATCAACGCAACGAGGAAGCCTAAAGTTCATATTGTGAGCAGGATGCTATCCAAGGAGCTGTAGGGGAGACATCATTAAGATCATCTGTGGATTTTCAACTCAGCGGGGGGCTCACTCACTCGGGTATTCTAGCCAAAACGAATTTTTAAAAAGGCGGATTTTTGGAGAAGGTTAGGCTAGGCCAGGATTTGAAGGCTTGGTGAGATGTAAGTAAACAAAGCTCACAGCACTGTAGTCCATTCAGGCTTCTGTGAAAGATAAGGGAGGCTGCGGCAGGGTGGGGGAGGGAGGCTTCATAGTGAAGACTGATTGTTCACTGTTCCTGCAGAGGCCCAAGTTTGGTTCACAGCACCCACGTCAGACAGCTCATAATCACCTGTAATCCAGATCCAGGAGATCCAGTGTCCTCTTATAACCTTCTCAAATTCCAAAGAATCACATAAAGAAAGATAAATGACTCTTTTAAAAGATACTGTAGTGGGCTAGAGAGACGGCTTGGTGGTGAAGAGTAAGCACTCACTGCTTCTGCAGAGGACCAAGATTTGGTTCCCAGCACTGACATGGTGCCTCACAACCCTCCCATAACTTCAGTTCTAAGGGATCTGATGCCTTCTTCTGACCTTCATGGGCACTAGCATGTACATGGCACATATACATACTTGCAGGCAAACCACTTGTACACATAAAATAAAATAAACAAACACATTTTTTAAAGGCACTGTGGGTCTTGGCATCTGTTTCCACCAGTTGCTGGATGAAGCCTCTCTAATGACTATTGGGCTAGGCACCAATCTATAAGTATAGCAGAATATCATTAGGCACCATTACATTGACATTTTTTTTTTTTCTCCAACCATGCTTGTTTTTCTCCCAGGCCTCTGGGTCATCCAGCCTCCAGGTCCTGTGTCCAGGCAGTGTCAGAGGTAGGCTCTCTCGTGGCATGGGTCTCAGGCTGAATCAGTCACTGGTTGGCCACTCCCACAGTCTCTGTCACCCTTACCCCAGCACATTCCACAGGCAGGACAGACTGGAGGTCAAAGGTTTTGTGGCTGGGTTGGTATCCCAGTCCCTCCTTTGGTAGTCTTGTCTGACCTCAGGACAAGTTTAGGCTACATATTCCCTTTTGCTAGGAGTCTTAGCTGGGGTCATCTTTGTAGATTACAGGGAGTTTCCCTTGCACCAGGTTTCTACCTGACCCTGAAATGACTCCCTTTCCAGGCAGCTCTTTTTCAGTACTCTCCCCCAATCCTACCCCCACCCGATCCCTCATCTTCCAAATCAAACATTAGGCCGAGCTCAGGGAATCCTGATGAAGAGAGGAAGGATTATAGGAGCCAGAGAGGTCAAGGACACCACAAGAAAACCCACAGAATCAACTAACCTGGGCTCATAGGGGCTCACAGAGATTGAACCCACAACCAGGGAGCCTGCATGGGACTAACCTTAGGTCCCTCACATATATGTGACAGTTGTATAGTTCGGTCTTCTTGTGGGACTCCTAACAGTGGGAGCAGGGGCTGTCTCTGACTCTTTGCTGGCTTTTGGCTTCCTATTCCTCCTACTGGGTTGCCTTGCCCAGCCTTAATACAAGGCAAGGTTCTTAGTCTTACTACAACTTGATATACCATGTTTTGTCAATATGAATGGGAGACCTGCCCTTTTCTGAATAGAAATGGGGGAGGAGCAAGGGTGGGAGACAGAGAAGGGATGGGGGGAGGGACTGGGAGGAGGGAAGGGAGGGGAAACTGTAGTTGGGATGTAAAATAAATAAATAAACCAACCAACAAATAAATAGAAAGACACTGTGGACTGGGGGACTTCAGTACCAGAAGTTGTTCCTCACAGTTCTGGAAACTGGGAATTCTAAGATCAGAGCACTGGCAGATTTGGTAGCTTTTGAAGGCCAGCTTCCAGCTTCCTGGAAGAATACTGGTTGTTTTCTCATCGTGGAGGAGGGAACAGGGAATTCTGGGGTGTCATACATGGATGGGGTACTAACCCTATCCATGTGGATGAAGTCTAATCCGTCTCTCAAAGGCCTCACTTCCACATTCCCACTCAACAGGGATTTGGGCTTCAAGGCAAGAACGTAGAGAAGTGAGGACATGAGCATTTGCTTCATTGAAGCTTCCTAGAAAGGGAACCTGTGATAAACATACCACAATAGCAAAGTACAAAATGGCTCAGAAGTGAAATAAGAACTTGGGCTTTAGCTACCAGCAGGGTTTTAATATAACCTGTCCCCCACAGGCTCCTATGTTCAATGCTTACTCACCAACTGGTAGCACTATTTAAGGGGATTCTGGCAACATTAGGAAGCAGGGCCTACTTTAAAAAGTAGCTTATTGGGAAATATGACTTTGAAGGTTAGATCTGGACCTTGGTGTCTTCATAACTCTCTTCTTCCTGTCCATCATCAGAAAAAATAGCCTTGTCCTTCATACATTATGCCACCAAGATGTGCTGCCGAGGACCATGGACAGATATCTCTGAAAGCATGAATTGAAAACTCAGTGATCTGAACAGCAACTACATAAATACTGCAAAACTCAGATTCAAATTCCAGATGGTCAAGCCAGTTCAAACATCTTGAGAGTAGTCATGAGGTAGTTATCATCTTCTTTGGTATGCAGAACTATGATGTTGAGATGGAGGCATTGGTGCATTGTGTTAGCACATTTACCCACAACACCTTCTTTGTCTTCCCATCCTCACTTCTGTCATATTGTCCTCATGCTCAAGTACCTAGATATGTTAAGGGCACATACTCTTTGGATTCTAGATTTAAACTGCAATCTCACACTTCGATGTCCTCAGTCAGCCAAGATCAGCTGCCTACATCCCTCACCCGCCCCCCACGAGAATCTGTCACCTCTAGTTTTAACCACCCTAGAAACCTAGCATATATATATCTACCCCCAAGTTGTTAAGAAGCCAGTACCGGGGGTGGGGGGGGGGGAGAAAGCTGAGACTTAATTCCACCAAATTGACCTTTGCTTTTGTTACTTCTCAGCATCAGTTAAAACAATAAACAAGGGTCATTGAGATAACTCAGCAGGAAAAGGCACTTGCCATGAAGCCTGATGACCTTAGTTTGATTCCTAGGACCCATACGGTTGAAAGAGAGAATAGATTCCCATAAGTTGTACTGTGACCTCCATATGCTCACACGTATACCAGATAAATAGATAGATAGATAGATAGATAGATAGATAGATAGATAGATAGATAGATAGATAGATAGAGATAAATGGATAAATAGATAAATAAATAAATAATCCTAAAATAATTAGATGGTAGCCACCATGTATTGCCTGGGTCTATGCTGGTCACCTATGTTGATTTGTAATAACACATAAAAAAACAAAAACTACACACACCTCATATGTTGGGCACAGAAAACTAAAGGAAGAAAGTTTATTTAATATCACAATAATCTAGCTAATGAGGACAGATCAAAAGTATTTTCTAGGCTTCACCCATAAAATAACATCCCTGCCATGATGGGAGGAAAAAACAAATATCCCAATCAAATCAGATCCCTTGGGGCTGGAGGAATGTCTCAATGGTTCCATGCTCAAGAACAGTGGCTATTCCTACAGAAGAACTGGGCTCAGGTCACAGTACCCACATTTTGACTTACAACTACCTTTAACTCCAGTTATACATATGTGTAGACAAAATATTATGTATATCTTATACATATGTGCAGACAAAATATTGATACACATAAAATCTAAAAAGAATTCAGATCCCTTTGCAAATGAGTAAGTCTCCATCCTCTAATGTATGAGAACCCTGAAGACTAGTCTCTTTTGGTACGGTGGCATGCGCCTCATGATTGCTCTATAAGAATAGCCATCGTTTTGTTTACACGTGAAGATTCAGCAATAACAGGCTGAGTAATATGTCTATGGCTATATCTTAGATTAGTCAAACAGGAAGCAGATATTTCAACCTGGACCTCTTGGACTCTGAATTCTAATATCCTGCTCCAAGGAATGACATCCCAAGTATCAGTCCCTTTAGAATCTTTCATTGTCCCTCCCTTCTGATCCCAAATTTCTAAATGTCACCCATGTTCTATCTTAAATTCTCCAATATCTCTCATACTTGTGAGCATTTACAAAGTACTACCCACTGTTTTCAGTGATTTACAAGCACAGTTTAACTAACTTTTCAGGACAGCCTAAAGTGAGTAGGGTTGGTATTCAGCATGGCCATCTGGCTGCTTATAGATTACTTCCATCCTGACTGGTCAAGGTCATGCTAGCCTGAAGTTAAATACTTGATATCATACATGAGATAGGACTATGATCACAACTGAGAGATTAATAAATGAGCTAAGAGAAGTGAGAAGACACATTGGAGTTCACATTGTTGGGAAGTAGCATCAAAAAGATCCAAACTCAGGTCATTCCAATGATAAAGTCATACCCTGCTCCTTATCTCACACTTTCTGAGGACTCTGTCTACTGTGAAAGGATCTGGACTCAAGTAGACATAAAACCAAATATAAGTACTTAGATGAATACCTAGCCTATGCAAGCCTGTAAAAGGGAATTACAATATCTAACTGAAATATTGGTCATGGGGTTCTAAATCTGAAAAACTATGGTTATGGGAACAGCCAGTTGTAGCACGCACTAAATTATTAATTGAGTTATTAATAGTACTTTGTTATTGGCATCGAAGAAAAGCCCTGTCCAAAAGACTTATGAGACTATACTAGGTACACAGCTTACAGTTCCTTAACTCTGTTTACGTGCCATTGGTCTGAATACTCACATAATTACAAACACGTTCTTATTCTTTGTGCTGGTGTCCATGCTGGGTTCCACCTATAGAAAAGTTTCTAGGAAGTGTCAAGGCTGAGCTTCAGTGCTAGCTTCCAAATGAAGTCTTTTACAGACCCTGTACCAGAATCCATCACCTCAGAGAACCAGTGTGTGCTACCTGTGAGTCTAACGTGCAGGGTCTTCACTTCTTATTCCTTATTAATTTAATTTGTTACTTGTTCCTCCATTTCCCGTAAGGTCTAGAATCCCTTTGGCTCCTCTGTCCCCATGGTATCCAGCCAAACACACAAAAGAAAGGAAAGGGAAAAGAAGCGGTGAGGGGAGAAGAGAAGGAAGTCAGACAGAAGTGGAGCTGAGCTCAGTGGAAAACACAAAGGAGGAGTATCTGGTCAGAAGCCAAGTGGGGGCTCTGGATGGCCAGTGAAGTACAATGTCAATACTGGACAACACAAAACAAGATGGAGCTTTCAGGTCCTAGATTCCAGTGTGGATTCTAATGAATGGGGTGACACTAATAAAGCTGATGGATGTCTCTGGATAGAAGTAGACTCCATCTAAAAAGGTTCTTCCAGCCCTGCAGTCCATACATCTGTAGCCTGCCTCCAGGCATCTTGCTGCCCGCTGAGAACACAATGCCACTCTGCTGTCACCACCTGCCTCCTTCACCAAAGACAGGACTGTTCCGGGGCCTGCACAGTGCAGAGGTTTGAGCAGCTGCTTTCCTGTGCTTAGCACTGGATTTGGCACTCTTTGCTGAGTGAATGCAGAACAAATGAGTAAGCGAGCTGTCTGAAAAGTGGAGCAATCTGAGCAAACGTCTAAGCTCAGGCCAAAAGGGTGTAACTGTGATTTTAGTGGCTTCTGGCAACAGTGACGTGCGAGCAGGTTGCCATATGTCCTAACTTGTCTGGGAGGGTTTCAGTCTCCAACGGTTGTCCCAGTGCAATGACCGCAGCATCTTCTCTTATTCTCACAGGAGCTCCTTCAGATGATCAGCTGAATAGTCACTTTGGGAAAGTGGGACCCTGTGCTTTGCACACTCACTGTGTCCCAGTGCACTCTTTCCATATGTGATCATCGCTAAGCCACTCCACAAGGCTTGATTACCATCTCCATGTTATAGATAAAGGAAACCAAGACTTATTTGCAAGGTTTATCTAGATGGCTAACATCCTCAGAGCCATTCTCCAACAGAGGCTAGATTTATACCCAAGACTGTGGTGATATATTGTGTACCCCAATAAAACTTACCTGGGGATCAGAGGACAGAGCCAGCCACCTTTAATCCCAGCACTTGAGATCTCATGTCTTTGCTTGGCAAGCACACATGCCTTTAATCCCAGGAAGTAATATGGCAGGGCAGAGAAAGGTATATATAAGGAAAGAGGAAACAGGAACTCACTCTCTTTAGACTGAGGATTTCATAGAGGTAAGAAATGTGGCTGGCTTGCTCTGCTTCTCTGATCTTTCAGCTTTCACCCCAATATCTGGCTCTGGGTTTTCTATTAATAAGACCTTTTAAGATGCATGTTACACGATACTTTTTCTATTCTGTTGCAGGATTGGATGGTGAAAGCATTGGAGATGGGACAGGTCCTACTTCTCGGTCATCTCTCTTCTTATAACCCTACTCCTCATTTTCTTCATGGGTCCTGTTCCCTCTCCAGACCCCAGAACTGTCACAGTTCCCTTTTGATTGTGGTAGAATGAACATCTCTCTCTCTTCTTCCCATCATGAGTTTCCTCTGCTACTTCTATAGTCTAAGCCTGTAAGAGGAGACTGCGCTCGGTAACTCAGAAAGAAATCTCAAACTCCCTGAGGTTCATACAGAGCAGGAGTCAGCCTTTGTTTTGCTTGACTAATTTGAACTCGTGCATGGCTTCAGAGATTGACCTAAGTGGGGTGAAGGGAATACAGAAACGATCAGCACTAAAGAAACAACAGATACATGAACACATGTACAAAAAAACCTGGGATCAAGACCAGGCTCTCTGGTAGAGTAGCCTCAGCACCCTAGAAGCCCAGCGTCTTCATTATATACAGTTGAACAGGGAGCTGGGTTAGTACATACAGCTGAACAAGGAGCAGAGTTAGCTTGTCTAGGTAGGAGCTGTCTCTGTAGCGGGAACAGTTTTCAGGCTGTAAACATCTAGAAAAGAGGGAAGCTCCAGTGTCTATTTTCTTCATACACTATCAAAATTCATACTCCAGACCTGAGGAAGGCCTTGCCAATCCCCCTGAGCCCCACCCCGAGAAGGCTTTGCTATTTCCTTGGGGCTGCATGACCCTGCCTCTGTCAAACAATACACATCCACTCAGGACGTCATTGGTTCCCTATGCATAGCAAACTCAGAGGCAGCACCCCCACTGCAGTTTCTCCTAGACACTGCTACAACAAAGAATAACACAGCATATTGAGTCAAGGTCAGACACCTCCAACTGTGTGATGCTAAGCTAATTACTTAACCCTCACTGCCTCAGTTTCTTCATCTGTAGCAGTACATGGCAGAGGTTATTACAAGAAGGCTTGTTCTCACTGGTTGCTTATTGAGAGGGACAATGAACAGTAGGGCTTGGGGTCCTAACACATCTAAATGCAGATCCATCCCTCCATACACTAAATTCTTTGAGCAAACCCCCCCATTAACCCTCTAAGCCTCTTGTGCATTCTCTTGACAGTCCTAAGCACCCACACGTCCCCTTTCTCTACCCATCACCCACTGCTATGCTGCACCCCTTCCCTTCCCTCTACCAATATCCTCCACTAGGACTCCAGATGGATTTCTTTTAAAGTGCAAATCTATTCATATCACTTGTCTACTTAAAATTCTCCAATCATTTCCTCTTGCCCCCAGAATCAGGTTGGAGCTCCTTGGAGAGAATTATACATTCCAGACCCCATCTTAGCCTCACCCCACCCTTCCCTACTCTCTAGCCACAAAAAACTTCCCTTGGTTCCATCATGAGGGCACACTCCTCCTCTCCTCAGCGTTCTCGCAATGCTTTACACTCTGCCTGTTCCCCTCCCTCCACACTCACCCACTCTTCATCTGGTTCACTCTTTCGGGGTGGGGTGTGTGAAGGTGTGTGTGTATGTGTGTGTGTGTGTGTGTGTGTGTACTTGCCCATGGGCAGAGAACAGAGAAGGACATGAATTACATGAAATATCCTGCTCTATCTATCACTCTCTGCATTGTCCCCTTTAGACAGGGTCTCTCACTGAACCTAAGGCTCACTGTTCGCCAGCACACCCCAGTGGGGCTCTGCGTGTTGTCTCCTATACCCCCAGCACTGCAGTCATAGGCTTGTGTGCCTATGACCAGCTGTTCTACATAGGTGCTGGGGTCTAGCCCCACCCACCCAACCCCACCCCATGCCCACCCCACCCAAATCCCACCCACCCCCCACCCCCGCTTGTGCAACAAGCACTCCTGCCCACTTAGCCATCTCCCCAGCCCCTGGTTAATTTTTTCTCATTCTCTTATTTTGTTTTTTGTTGTTTGGGGTTTTTTTGTTTGCTTGCTTTTGTTGTTGTTCTTTGAGACAGGGTCTCTCTGTATAGCCTGGGCTGTCCCAAGACTCACTATGTAGAGCAGGTTGGCCGTGAACTCACAGAGATCCACCTGCCTCTGCCTCCTGAGTGCTAGGATTAAAGACCTAGGCCACCACTTATTTCTCATTCTTCAATTTTTGTTTGAACCTGTCTTTGTAAGTTAAGCTGTTACTTGTTCTTCATGCCAACCTGGTTCACTCCATTACTGGTGTCCAAGTCCCTAATGCTTTCCCTTCTGGATGTCAGTCTACTCATAATGTCCGGCCGGGGCTCTTTTCACTACCACAGAAGAGTAGGAACCACATGTGGCCTGCATTCTGCCATAACCCCACACATTATTTCATTCATTCATCCAATTCATTCATCCATTCATTAATTCAGTTCATTTGTTCATTCATTCCTTTTCTCATTTGGTTATACACCAATTCTTTTTATCACTCAAGGCAGACACTTTCGTTCTGTGATTTTCTCTCTGCTACCTCTGCTTATGTCTGTGAACAGGAACTTTGTACTTTGTAGCTCATAAGAGAAAGTCTCATGCTTTCTGTGTGCATGATCCCCACCAGGGGGTGATCTTTGAAATGTTAGGTGTCTCTTAGGTCCTCTTCTCTGAAATCTTGGCCAGAGCCTTTCCCCTTTCTTTTTCTCTAATCTAGAGATATTAAGCCCCTTACTTTCTCTTATACTTTACCATCTGTTGGACAAGAGAGAGTAAAAACAACTGACAACACAGATTTAAGTTAAAATACTGGGAGAAGGCAAAGATTTCTAAAAAGCTTATTATGTTATTTACTAGGGGGAGGTGTATTGCCATGTCACATGTGTGATCAGAGAATAATGGGTGATAGACTTCTTTCTTCTTCCACCATGTGGATCTCGGGGATCGAACTCAGGTTGTCAGACTTGGCAGCAGGTGCCTTTACCTGCTGAGCCATCTCTTCATCCCAAGGCAGAAGTTTGTTGAGGTAAACAATAGGATGAACAATAACAAATAGGTTTGGGGGAGAAGGCACAAAAGAAGAGATGATAGTATGGGTGGATCATGAGAAACCAAGACTACACCTTCCCATCTAATATTGTACTAAATAAGCCATTTGAATTTCTGCCATTCTGTGGATTCTGGATAATCTGATTGAATGTTTTCTAGAAGTCCCTGGGCATGCTCCCAATAGCTGACAGTTTCATGTACAGTTGTCTCCTCGGCAGACAACTGTAATTACCAGCCAGAATCCATTTCTTCCTTTGTCTTTCAGAATAGAACTGAAGCTTGGGTAAACCCAGGCTGTGATCAGTCTTTCCAGGCTCCCTTCTGCAGGCTAAATAAGTACACAATTAATTTTAGACCAAAAAGATGGGACTAGCAAGAACATGTAAGATGTCTGCTTCATTTCCAAGCCACTAGCCCTGGAGACCCTGTAGTCCAAGTTGGCTTCCCACAGAGGGACCACAGAGATGGGGACAAACCCTCAAGGATGACAAAGGATGGAAGAAATCGCCCAGGACATAAGCATTGACAACCTGCCTCACCAATAGTACAAGAGGCTACAACGAACTCTCAAATTATCCTTTATAAAGTTATCTTTGTTATAACAGATTAACCTGTACCCAAATTAGCAGAGAGACTCGTATTTTCCATGTCAGAAAGCACAGAACTGAGTTTTCTGTGATACAACAAAGAACTTTTCAAATGAATGTTGTCTCTTGCTTAGCAACATAGAGCAATTCTAACAGTGTCCCCTTGGGACTTATTAGCCAGGCAAAGCAATACACATTAAATATCATGCATATTGAATTTAGATGAGTTTTGAAGTGTCTTTGAAAATACAGTCAACTCCCCGTAGGGTTTTCCTTTCCACATAGTCAGTCACCTGTAGTCAACTACAGTCTGACAATATTAAATAGCAAGCTCTAAGAGAAAACGATTCTTAAGCTTTAACTAGTGCCACCTTCTTGGTTGTATGATCAACTATTGTACCAACCTATTCTTTCCTAACCAGGTCATGAGTCATTCGTTCGTCCAGAGTATCCACATTGTATTTTCTACCTGCCTGTTAGCCACAGAAGTCATCTTGGTTATCAGATCAGCTGAGGAAGTTTCACTAGCTTTGTATTCAAATAGCCCTTATTTTACTTAATAATGGCCACAAAGCACAAGAGTCGTGACATGGGCAACTCAGTTATGTGGAAGACAAGTTGTAATGTGACTCCTTTAAATACAAAGGTGTAGCATGATTCTTAAAATGTCTTATTAATAAAAATAAACCCGGAACCAGGTATTGGGGTAAAGGCTGAAAGATCAGAGAAACAGAACAAGTCACATCCAACCTCACCTCACCAATTCCTCAGCTGATCTTGTTTCCTCAGACTGAAAGCCTCTGAGTCCTCATCTGAATGGATCTCAGCTGAACTGCTGCTAAAAGCTAAAAGCTTAAAGGGGCTCTAGTTCCTGGTCCTCATGCCTTATATACCTTTCTCCTTCCTGCCATCACTTCCTGAGATTAAAGGTGTGTGTCACCATGTCTGGCAGTTTCCAGTGTGGCCTTGAACTCAGAGATCTGGATGTCTCTCTGCCTTCCAAGTGATAGGATTAAAGATGTGTGTGCCACCACTTTCTGGCCTCTGTCTGTCTAGTGGCTGTTCTGTTCTCTGACCCCAGACAAGTTTATTAGGGTGTACAATATATTGGGGGACACAATATCACCACACAAAGGTGAAAATACAACTAAAATATGTAAGAAAAATGGGCCATAGTCATATAACTTTTAGGTGAGTACATTGTTATAATTGCCCAGTTTTATTGCTACTCATCATTATTTATCTTTTACTATATTTAATTTAGAGACTAAATCTTATACTGGTGTACATGTACAAGGAAATGTAAAGTAAATAGGGTCCATTCCTATCTGTGGTTTCAAGTACCCGCTAGGAATCATGGGAACACCCTTTGCTGACTTGTGGAGAGTTCACTGCACATGCAGGCCTTTCCATTTATTTCCCTCTGTAGATTGAGGAACTAGCAAATGGCTTGAACTTTCGTCTCAAATTCTGCCTCCGCAAGAGATACTCCCTGACTCTTCCTTGTCTCTGATCACCTTTCTTAAGCATCCCATGTCACTATAATGCCGCCTCCTCCTGCCCAAAATAGTACATGACCCACTTCTTTCTTCAGCCACCTTGTAAGAGACACCATTGCTATGTATCACTGTTACTCATTGAGTGCACACTCTGTCAAGTACTGAGCTGGGAGATCCGAGTAGAGAGCTGAGTGAGATAGAATGCTAGGCCTGAGTCTGAGGGAGAGAGAGAGGCACAGCAGTCCAAAATGACAATATCATTGTACACTGTCACATGTTGTATGGCAAATGCATGACAAGGGCATGTGGCTCCAGAGTCTGTTTTAGGGTTGTGGCTATTGTTTTGTTTGTTTGGGTTTTGGTTGGTTGGTTGGTTTTATAGCTCTGGCTGCTGTAGACCAGGCTGGACTCCTCTTTCTCTATTAGTTAAAAGCCCCAAGAAACCAAATCAGACCTACAAATTCAATTAAACTATAATTGAAAAGGCAAGTGGTTATGGAAAGTCATATGGCCAAAGGAGCCTCATTATCTATTTAACTGCTTTTTTATTTACTTATTTACATGAGCATTTTAGTGAATGAAAGTTGGGGGTTTAAAGTAGAACATGCACAGAGAAAAACAACCAATAGGAGCTTCAACAAATACTTGGGAATCCACACTGACTGTCCAAAAAGTACACTCCTCTTCCTGCCTGTGAGTTATAGCTGAGATACAGCCTTAGCCTGAGGCTACAAAGAGCGAGGTTAATTATAAATAGTCAAAATTCACATAATGGCAAGATTTGGGATTTTAGGGATAAGTACAGAAAGTTCATGTCCTCTAACGTTCCTATTCCATGGAAAAAGGAACAGGAGCCTAGGCAGGGGTGGGGGTGGGGAGGTGGCATCACCCCAACACTGTGCTATGGCTAGCATAGAGCTGGGGAGAGGGGAGCAGAAGAGTTTCATCCAATGGTGAGAGCAGCCATGCTTTAGGGAGAACTTTCTTGCTAATCCAAAGAATGCCAAGAAGAGAAGATGCCAAGGCAGTTTCTGAATGAAATAAGCCATGCCTCCTGTCCCAGCTCTACATTCTCACTTTCCACTGGTTTGGCAGAAAAAAGAACACAAAAGACATCTACAATAATTACTTGGGTAATTAGCAGAGTTTCCCACTGGAAGAGTCTGAGACCGGAGCTTCAGAGAAGCCCTTCCTACCCAGCTAAGTTTCCTCACTGGATCAATACTCTCATTAGCAGGAGCTCCCTGAAGGAAGGCACCCAGTACAGAACTGACATTTAATCTGCCTCCAGTGGCCCACGTGTAAACATGTAAAGAAGCAAGATCCAAGGGCTGGAGGATCTGAGAAAAAGTAGGGAACCAGCCCAGCCAAGGCAAATGCGACTGTGACAATGAAAAGCAACCATCAAATTGCGTATGAGAGTTAATAAATTGCAGCCAGGCCAAGGGGTACTTGAAGAGTTCGGAGCCTATCTCCAAAGAAGGAGAGTTGGTGCCTCTGTGGACATCAGCTCCAACCTTGCAATAACAATATCAACCAGCTGGGTAGTGATGGTGCATGCCTTTAATCCCAGCATTGGGGAGGCAGAGGCAGGTGGATCTCTGTGAGTTTGAGGCCAGCCTGGTCTACAAAGAAAGTTCCAGGACAGCCAGAACTGGTACAGAGGGAAACTCTGTCTCGAAAAACAAAACAAGCCAGCAAGACAAAACAATATTGACCATATGTCATGTCCCCATCACTATAGGTAAGATGAAAACCAGTATAGTCCTTGGGTATGCAGCTAAGGGAAGCCCAGTCACAGCATGTATCCTGCAAGACAGGACGGTAAGTGGTTTCTGGGTTTTACTTTCGTCAGAGGAATCAAGAATCCTAGCCAGGATTAAGGGCTGAGAGTTCCATAGTTGCAGGCAATTCCTTGCAGGCCATATAGAGGACAGGTAAGCACAATGGCTCTCTAAACACAGTCAGTCCCTTAGTGAGGTCATCAGAGGGTCTGTTATACAAGAGGACTCCTTAGAATTACACATTCTCAGATTGCACCCTAGACCTAAGGCCAAACCTAGATGAAAGATCCAATCTTTGTGTAGGTGGGGGTTTTGTTTGTTTGTTTGTTTGTTTGTGTTTTGTTTTTCTCTTTGACAGAAGTATGCATGTACCCCAGGCTGGCTTCAAAGTTTGAAGGATGGCCTTGAACTTTTGATCCTCTGTTGCCACCTCAGAATGCTAGGATTAGCAGTGTGTTACAGGTATGTTCCCATGCCCAGTTTACCAGTGCTAGGGATGGAACCCAGGGCTTTGCACTTGCTAGGCAAGCACTCTACCAACTGAACTGCATCCTCGGCTCAACATCTTTACTAACAACCTTGAGAAGCACCATTTAGACATCAGTGTAACTGACCAACAGAGCAGTTACCAATGGCCTGGCAATTCATTTGGATGTTCTCTTGCTGGGTCTAAAAAGAACAAACCAAAATGTATTCACTTGTGCTAAAGCTTGACATCACCATCCTGAAATTAGGCTGTTTATCTGACCTTCCAAGAAATCTGGAGAGAGGGTTGCCATAGCAGCCGAATCCAACAAACAGACCAGTTTTAGTCAGCACGACGGGACAGGGCCTTCTGCTTTAACTCTTACAGGGAAAGCAGCTTTGGAACGACGAGTCTGCCCTCTGTCCTCTGTTTCTGCTGTCTCCAGCCTTTGGCTGTCTATAAATACTGCCCATGCTGCAGAGTAGAGTTCTCTGAACTGATTTGTATTCTGAGAGTTGCCTGCTTCATGAATCATCCTCTGCTCTGTGAACCCCTGACAAATCTGTTTTGTGTGGCTTTATCCCTGGTCTTAGGGTTTCTAGCCTATGCACTAGTTGAGGGGACCTTGAAAAACTGGCCCAGCCTTTGTTTCCTCATCTGTAAAATGGAGGCATTAGGTAAAACCAGACAGAGTTAGAGGATTGTCATGAATATAAAACCGGTTAGTACATGTAAAACCCTTGGAATAGTTCCTGCAATACTGTTAGTATCAATCATTAGCTATTATTATCAGTGTTACTGCTATTTTTATAATGTATGAAAGCAGAGGAATTTGAGGACCACTAGGTCCCAGGAATCATTGGATTCTTATTTGAATAGAGTTCATCCCAGTCCTTCTGTCCACCCACCTCTACCTGTCTTGAACTGCTGGTGTCACAAAGGATCTCAGGACATCTCCAGAAAGCAGCTGGACTTTGAGAACAAATAAATCTTCACAAGGGTAGGAGTATCTCTCCTTCGTATATCTGTTGTATCTCTGCTGGGCCCTCAGGCCTGGGAGACAAGGTCCCAGCTTCCAAGCACACTAGGGATAGAGGATTGAAACACAGACATGTGACGGTCCAGTTCAGTACCCAGTGAGAACTAAGAAGGGGACACAGAGAGCAATGGAGAAAGCGAGTGCCTCTCGCTGGAATATCCCACTGACATAATTTGTGTTGTTGCTCTGGAAGTCTCAAAACCTAAGAAAAGTTCTATCAGAACAAGAAATGCTAAGAAAGCATAAAAACATTTTATAATTATTTTTATAAATGTCCCTTCTTCTCTAGGCTGAATTTCAGAAGCTGGGTCGCCTGGCAAGAGGAGAGAAAGTGTCATCAAGCTCTGAGCAGGCAGTTTTTCCCAGAGCATGATGGGATATAGCAATATCAGTCCCAAACCAGAAAGACATGGAGAGAAGCAAACCAATGCCCTGAGCAGTTAGTTCTTTTACACTGGGGCTAATTTAGAAATCTCCTGGTTTCCACTGTGGTCACTTAGATAGATGGATGGACTGAAATAGAATCTCAGTATGAGTTTTGAGAACTAAACGGCAAGAGAAAGGCCTGGAGTCAAGCACAGAAATCCTCAGAGATGCAAAGGTTGTGGAGAGAGAAAGTGAAATGTTGAGAAGAGAAGAACGGGAGGGAAAAGACCCGAAATGAGAAAGCACCAAAGGAGGAAGGAGCTTGGAGCGGACTGAATGATGGAGAGGCCTCATAACTTCTGTTTGAGCTAGTCCAAGGGAGTAGAGAAATTTGACCATGACAACTGCGGCAAGAAGCTAGCAAGGATGAAGAAGATAGTGGATCTAATGACCCAGCCTTAGGCTTGTAACTTCGTGATGCCTCTCCAAAGATAGCACAGAGGTGAAGACCCGCTGACTGGGGAAAAGTGTGTTCTGTAAGCCCTCAGGGCACATAGCTCTTTTGCTGTTGTTCCAAACTCCATGAAAGGCCCTCCTACTCACTCGCCATGGCTTTCATCCTCTGGAGTCTCAATCACTCACAGAAAGGTGGTAACACACGCCAGCAAGGCAACCTTCAACAGGATCTCATAAAGCACAGGCTCTTTATGTGGGAGAAATAATGAAACACCTTATTGGGGAGGCAAATTTCAAAGTGGAGAAGCACTGCTCAGGCAGAGAACAAGGGAAATTACTTCCTTTTGCAGCCAACCCATGAACACAGGTCTATTCTGAGTTGGGCTTTATGGAGAATGGGGAGAGGGGGGTGGTTGTCTTTTTTGTTCTTGTTCAGAGTTTAACAATGATATAAGGCGGCTGTTAATTCCAACAGAAACATGTGTTCATATTAATATAAGGGTGTGTAATAGAGTCGATTGTCAACTTGACAGAACCTAGAATCCCCCGGGAGATGGGTCTTTGAGCACACCTATAGGGGATTAGCTTGATAGTCCAAATTGACATGAAAAGATGCATCCTGACAGTGGGTGGGACTGTTCTCTCTTAGGCAATCCTGGACTATGTAAAACAGAGAACTCAAGCTGAGCACCAGCAAGCATTCATTGCTCTGTTTCTTGATGGGAGATGCAATGTGGCACCTACTTCACATCCCTGCTGCCTTGACTTCCCACCACGGTGGATTTTATCTCAAACTGTGAGCCAGAATAAACCCTTTCTTCCTTAAGTTGCTGTTGTCAGGGGACTTTATCACAAAAGGGGGGGGACAGAGTTGGTGACTGTCTTTTCAGACCACCGCAAAGACTGTCCTTTACACCACTCATCTTGAAAGATACGTTATCTTACATCACAGAGTAACAGATGCACAAAGTCATCAAAAAAGAATGAAGAAAAGAGGAACCAATCTCTCTAAAAATCAACTTTGTATCTTATTTTTAATTAATCCCAGTCTCTTTGTCCCTATAGACACATTCCTCCCTTATCACATTTCCTTACTGAAAATCAATAATCATAAGTAAAACTTCTTGGAATGTTTCTAAAAGTGGCAGAAAGCATGCACAGTCATACCTGAGTCTTGGCTGGCCAACATTTATTTTACTTTCCTTTGCTCACTGTGACTATACCTGATAGGAATGTATGGGGACATCTTATGTTCCCCTAATCATGGGGATGGGCATCGGACTCAAGTTAAAATCAGATGTTCTCTGGCTGGAATTTAAACCTTGAAAATTGAGGGGGTTGGGGAGAAGGAGGATGAAGAAAAAGAAGGATGAAGAAAAAGAAGGGCAGGAAGAGGATATGAGGAAGAGAAGGAGGAGGAGGAGGAGGAGGAGGAGGAGGAGGAGGAGGAGGAGGAGGAGGAGGAGGAAAGAAAAAAGTGAGTCAAGCCTGGAAAGTGGCACAGAACTATATTCCCAGCTACTCAAGATCTTGAAGGAGAATAGCCAGTTCAAGACCAGACTGGAAAACAGCGTAAGACCCAGCATGAGAGTATAAACTAAACAGAAATGTTTAAAGACTTAGGATGTACTCACTGGAGAACAGCCATTTAGCATGTGCAAGAGCCTGAGTTCAGTCCTCGGCATACACGCCCTCACTGACAGTGAGAAATGGTCTATCCTGGTGTGTCAGAGATGCGAAACCTGCAGCATTTCCACCGTCTCTGTACTACACATCCCTCTACAAACGCGTCAGGTCCCTGATCTTGCTTTTTTAAACTTGTGGTCAATCCTAGGGACTCTCTGTAAATTTCTTTTTTGTTTAAGTCAAGAAGAGTCCATTTCTGTTGCTTAGAAACAAGCAATCCTGGATTTAAAAAACATGGCTGAAGGAGGATAGGACAGTAACAGAAATTACAGTAATTGAACAAAAAATAAAGGACTACATCTGAGAAATGCAGTCTAATTGCCTGTGGACGAGATATGATCCATGAAGGCACTTGCAGAGATGCTATTAAATAGGATAGTCCTGACAAATGCCACAGGTAGATCTGCCTGTGGAAGGCATGAGCTAAATCCTTACTTTGCCTGTGTGAGCTGCAATTTCAAACTACTTAGCCTCTTTACACCACTGTTGCCCATCTATATGAAGGTGAAAATAGTAATCCTACATTTTAAGAATAAATTACCAGATGTATACAGGCATAAAACAGAAATAACTAAGTACAGCAGCAATCATTGATAGTAGGCTATTCTCCGATGATTCGCTTTTCCAAATCACAGTCTTTTAGGGACATTCTGTTCCTTTCACTGATTTTGACAATCTTTGCCTTTTAATGAAAATGGTGGGTTTCAGTACTAAAACTGGGTCAATTTTACTACCTTGTTATTTGCTTTATTTGGGGGGGGAACTGATGTCTTCTCTTTCTAGATTGATTATTTCCTTTGATTAAATCAATTGATAGAAATGACAGGGGATAGATAGTAAGATACATAGTGCATAAATGGATAGTAGACTGATAGGTAGGTAAATCAGTAGGTAGGCAGATGGATGGATAGATGGATGGATGGATGGATGGATGGATGGACAGACAGGAGATAGATGATAGATCTGCACACAGACATAGATGATAGATACATACATAGATGACAGATAGATAGACAAGATATAGATGATAGATAGACAGATAGATAAACAGATAGATACCCACCCTCATTTTTTTCAGTGGTCCATGTAAAGACTAAAATATACATCTTTAACTTGAAGATTCTTAAAGTTCTACTGTGAATTAAGATTTTATTGATGTCATGTGAAGAATCTGAAATCTTCTGAATTTTGACTCCTTTTTTCTCCTTCCTTACATGCAATTTTTAGAGTATACTGAGTTTCCCTTACAGTCTCCAGCCTCAAGGGGGACTTCCTTTTGCTTCTGTGGTGCAGTAAGGGAGAGAGCGGTTTATTTCTAATCCTTATTTACTCCCAGTAACAGTTTCTAGGAAAGCTACACCACCTCAGCAGTGCAGACATTTTGGACCAGCAACATTGTAGGGAAGCCATTGTGTATTATAGGGCATTTAGCAACATCCTTAGCTCCTACTCACTGGATGCCCATTCCTCCATTCACTGGGGCAACAGGATTTCTAAATACTGCCAGTTGTCCCTTGAAGGAGTAAAGGGGTCCCATTGAGAACTGTTGTCTTAGGCATTCCTATAGGATTCCGACTAAAAGCTCCTGAGACTGGTCTGTCTTAGTTTTTATTCCTGTTGTTGGGACAAAAGCAACTTAAGGGAAAAAGTGTTTATTTTAGCTGACAGTTCAGGGTACCATCCATCATGATGGAGAAGTAAAGGTAGCAGAAGCTTTAAGTAGTGAGCCCCAATGCACCCACAGTCAAAACAAGAGTGTGATGAATACATGCGGCTGCTCAACTCCCGTTCTCTGCTTATAGAGTCCAGGATCCCAGCCAGGGAATGTGGCACCCACAGTGGGAGGGTCTTTCAACCTTGATGAATGTAATCAAGATAATCCCACCAGAGGCCCATCTCCCAGGTGATTTTCTCCCTGTCAAGATGATAAATAATAGCAACCATCACACTGTTCAAATGCTACTCACTTCTCAGTTGCCACTTTGGATAGAGCAACTGCTCCTAACAGGAAGCTCTTGCTCATGGTTCCCCCTTCTCTCAAGGTTGGAGCCACAGGATACACCTGGCCTTGTTGGCCTGGCCAGCATCTTCAGACAGATGTGTATATGCATGTTTCCTCTTCTAGTTTCCAACAGAAACACTGATTTAAAGTGTCTCACTTCTCATTAAAGAACTATGAAAGACCTAAAGAATTTCAGTGACTTGGCAGCAGAATGTTAAATAATCTCCATTGAATACAGATGCAAATGTTCTCCATAGAGGTCTTTGGAGCAGTGCCCAAAAGGGAGCGTGTTAGAAAGAATCAGTTCATTCCTAAAGAGACTTCAGCCTGGAAAGTTATCCGTTTTGAGGTACCAGTACACTGGAAGATATTTGGCAGGGTCTTCGACCTTCAGTCAATATCACTAGAATACATGCACATTTATTTATTACTTATTTTTATGGGTATGGGTGTTTCGCCTGTGTGCCTATCTACGTACTAAGTGCATGCCTGGTACTCTCTGAAGCCAAAGTGTGTGTCAGATTCCCCAGAACTAGAGTTTACAGACAGCTGTGAGCTACCCAAATGAGTGCTGGGAATTGAACCCAGGACCTCTGAAAGAGCAGCCCTTGCTATTAACCACTAAGCCATCCCTGTATTCCCAGAGTATATGTATATATTTTTAAAACAACAAAAACATTGGCTGGAGAGATACCTTGACAGTTAAGACTCTACTGCTCTTGTAGAGGATCCAAGTTTGGTTCCTAGTACCCACACCAAGTGGCTCACAACCACCTTTAACTCCACCTCCAGGGGATCTGATACCTCTGACCTCCATGGGTACCTGGACTTAGGTACACATACACACACACATGCACACATACACATACACACACTCACTCACACATACACACACATCTTTTTCTTTTATTGAAAATATTTTTTATATACAATATATTCTGATTATGGCTCCCTTTTCTCCCTCCCAGTCCCTCCCTACCTCCATTCGCATCTGGATCCACAGCCTGTTTGTGTCTGGTTAGAAAACAAACTGGCATCTAAGAAATAATAATAAAATATGATAAGTAAAAAACAAACGAAAATCAGAATATGATAAAAACAATCAATAAAAAGGGCCAAAGAAAAAGCATAAGATATGATGGTTAGTTACAAGCTGTTAATTGTTAATGGTCAGGAAAAAAAGCTGAACAAGGAGATTCAGAGTTTTTGTTTGGAAAAGAAAAAGGAAAAAAGAGAATATAGATATGAGGTAGATCATTGAATCTACTCTGAGAAAAAAGATAAAGAAATGATAGGATAAGTGGGTAGATCATTGAATCTACTCTAAAAAGAAAAAGGAGAAGATATAAAAATGACAAAAGGTGGATTATTGAATCTATTATGAAAAGAAAAAAGAGAGAATATGGATATGATAAGATAAAAAGGTCAATTATTGAATCTGCTTTTAAAAAGGAATTATTTGTTTTAAATAGGATAAGTAAAGAAAATTTTTGTCTGAGTTTATCAAATATTACTGGACTGGACACTGTTAATATATATAATGGAGTTTTTTGTCTGAATCTGTCAAATGTTAGTGGACTAGACATTGTTAATATAATTCTTAACTGTATATATTGTATATACTTATTGGATATAGTTTTTCTCGTATTAGTAATAAGCTTTTTTAAATTTTAGACAAAAAGGGGGAAATGTGGTGGTATTGTGTTCCCCAAAATATTGTGTACCCTAATAAACTTGTCTGGAGTCAGAGAACAGAACAAGCCACTAGACATAAAGGCCAGAATATGGTGGCATACACACCTTTAATCCTATCACTTGGGAGGCAGAGATCCATCCAGATCTCTGTGAATTTAAAACCACACTGGAAACAGCCAGGCATGGTGACTCACACCTTTAATCCCAGGAAATGATGGCAGGAAGCAGAAAGGTATATAAGGCGTAAGGACCAGGAACTAGGGTCGGTTAAGCTTTTACACTTTTGAGCAGCACAGTTCAGCTACGAGGCATCCAGTCTGAGGAAACAGGGTCACCTGAGGAATTGGCAAGGTGAGGAAGCTGTGGCTTGTTCTGCTTCTCTGATCTTCCAGCATTCACCCCAATACCTGGCTTCAGGTTTGTTTTTATTAGTAAGTACCTTTAAGATTCATGCTACAGATAACTTGGATGGCATGTACCTCTCTCACTCTGAAACTCAAACAATCATCATCTCAATCAGATGCAGATCTACAAGATCTATAAGGGGTGGTATACCCCTCTGTAAAGCAGCTTTTCACTACTCAGGATCCATCAAGTCTCTGGGTTTTTCAAAGATGAAAGGATAATGTCCATGCTAAGTCACATTCCTGCTCTGTTTCCCCCAACCCCCTTCTTCTTAAGAAGCAAGTGTTTCTTCCACTTCATATCTGAGTCAGCATCTATGGTGCCCCATGGTCCTTCTCACTTCCAAGGAGGCCTCCTTCTCTTCCTGGTCATGGCTCTCACACAACATCCTTCTGTATTTGCTGGCCACACTATCTATCACAGACACAAGACAATGGTAGGTAGTAGACTTCTGCTGAAGTTTGGGGAGCAGCCAAGAAGATTTATGTAGAGCAGAAAAGAGCTTCAAATTAAACATTAAACATGAATAAGAAAGACATCCCCTTGCCAGATCACTTCTGTCACTTCTTCCTTTGTCAGCATCCTAAGAAGCCACATGGTTCTTCATCTCTCCTACACTAAGCTTCCAGACCCCAGGAACGTCCTGTCTTGCCTGCTTATCTGTACTGTACCTACAATGTGTGACCAAGTTGAATGACATAAGAAAGGAATAAGAGGGAGCTTGCCTTCTTCAACTAATATGTCCACTAATTCCTTAAAACCACAGATTCACTACACAAGTAAAAAGGGGTGTCCTTAATAAACAGTACACCAAAAGGACCCATTTTCCTCACAACTATATCCACTCATTTTGAGTAATTAAAAAGACAAATTTGCTATGCATGGTGACACATGCCTTTAATCTCATTACTCAGGAAGCAGAGGCAGGTGGATCTCTGTGAAGGCAAACCCAGCCTGACCTACACAATGAGTTCCAGTACATCCAGTTTTATGTAGAGAGACCCTGTCTAAAAGATAATAATAAATTAAATAAATTAGTAAATACTTAAAATACAGCAGTTATTTATAAGTTATCTATTACTGGAGTTCTAGGTTCCTATGGCCTCATCTGATCTGTCTTTGCTGATATTTCAGTGTGGAATATCCCACAAGCTCACATGTTTGAACTGGCAGCACTGTCTGGGAAGGTTATGGAACCTTTAAGAAGTGGATCTTTGCTGAAGGAAATGTATCACTAGGGGCAAGCTTTGAGGTTTAATAGCATCTTTAGTCTTTGCTTTCTGACTGTGAATGCAATGTGACCAGATGACTCCCATGTTTTCCTCACTGTGATGGGTTCAATCCCCTTAAACTGTGAGCCAAAATCAGCCCTTCTACCCTCAAGTTGCTACTGTCAAGAATTTTGTCGAAGCAACTCGTACAAAAGAATAACTAATACAGTCTTTCAATGGATAACTGCTTAAGAAACAATGAGCATGAAGCCACCACTCAGCTGAGGAGAATCAAGGCTCACATGTCCATTGGTTCAAAACTTCCTAGAATACACTGCTAATTGTCATGGATTCACAAACCACCTTTTCCTTTGTGGAAATCCAACTACATTCTCATCTCCATTCAATAAACAGAAGCTTGAAATCCAGTAGTAGCATGAAGCAGTGACAGAAGATGAAAACGAGTAAAAATTATTTGAAAAAAAGAAGAAAATATATACAAACACTGATCTGTTGCCTGAGGGGGATGAAACGCCCATTCGAGAAAAGGGAATGGACCAAATGAGATTCAAAAATATCATGGAGTGTTTGGTGCTGGTAGGGAGCTGCAAGCACTCCAGATATTTACATGCTCCTTGTTTTCTACTGGGAAGTGGGAGGAATCAGAACAGATGGCCCTAGGAAGTGTGGGCGATCCGGCATCAAGTTTATGAGCCAAACAGTATTTTCTAAGTTCCATCTCTCCAGAATCCATCCATGGAAACCCGCAACCTAGAGCCATGGCCCACACCACTCTCTCCTGCTCTCTTCAACCTTGAAATTTATATAATAATATAATATATATAGTACAATAATATAATCATTTAAAAATGACTAGTTGGTTATGTATGCACTGCCCTGTTAAATGTTGTGACCAGGCTTCATCCACGGAGTAGCTCCTTGAAGGCCACCACTAGGTCTTCCTTCTGTATCCATCTGGCCTAGAGTTCCTCCATTTATTCAGCACATCATTACCCGACACAGTCCAACCACTATGCTGTGCCAGAGAGGCCTCAGTAACAAACCACAAGAAAGGATTTTACTCCAGAAAAGACAGACAATGAATACATAAATAAGAATGCAGAATCTATCTCCTATTTAAAGTCTATGTCTGTTTTCTTTCACATGTCAGCCCTTAACTGCCACCCTAGACATGGGCACAACCAATTCACCGAGAAACTCCACTGGGAGAAGAAAAGAG
The DNA here is from genome assembly GCF_949786415.1 of Peromyscus eremicus. NCBI lineage: Eukaryota > Metazoa > Chordata > Mammalia > Rodentia > Cricetidae > Peromyscus > Peromyscus eremicus. Next base: position 39,334,321 of record NC_081426.1, read on the forward strand.
CTCAGATCCTCAGTCCCCAGAGTCTGGCAGTACTCTGCACTCCTAGACCATAGCCTTCATTCCTAGGTTCTCCTTCTAAGATCACATTCCTCCCTGTAAGTTCCTACTATAGATAGTGTAGTGATTAATGTTCATTGTCAACTTGATTGAATTTGGAATTACCTAGGAGATACACCTTTGGCTGTGTCTCTTAGAGTGTGTCCAAAAAGGTTTAACTGAGGAGGGAAGGCCTTTCCTGAATATGAGAGACACCACCCTGTGCTGGAATAAGAAGTGAAGAAAGCAAAAGGCAAGCTGAACACAAGCATTCATCTCATTCTGCTTCCTGATTGAAAACGCAATGGAGATTCCTCAGCTGCCTCACAATCCTGTCTCCATGCTTTCCCCACCAGAATGGGCTGTATCCTCAAACCATATGCCAAAACAAGTTTTCCCTCCTTTAAGTTGCCCTTTCTCAGGTACATTGTCATAGTAACAAGAAATTTATTAATACAACATCCAGGACTTTTTCACTTCCATACCCACCATCCCTTCCTCCCCAACCCTAGGATTCATGAAACTGATCCCTCCATTGCATGATACAGCCCCAAACCTGCTAGTACACCTGGCTTTCACTGCCAACCAGTGCACTGTTCCACAGGACACCAGGAGGAGAAGGCACTCCCTCCTGGTTGAGCCTCTTGCTTATGCTACCACAGGAAGTGGATAATGCCTTCCTTAGCACACCCACTTTGGGCTTCAGTTCTGTGAATCAATTAGATGCGAAATGTCATTTTTGAAATTGTCTTCAAATTTGTAATAGAACCCCCAACTAAGAATAATAGATAATAAGGTCCTGCTAGCTTATTCTATCTCCAACAAATTCTAATGAAATGTGTAAAGGTACAAGCCAACATTCAGAATAGACCTTGGTCCTGTGATCTATAATCCACCTTGTACCCATGACCTGAGAGAATTATAAAGAGAAAGGCATGGAACTTCAAAAAGAATGATCTCTGGGTCTTCAGTGGCACCATGAAATCAGAAGAAAGTGTGAGGGAGATTCCTCAGACAGCTTTCCCAGCTCAGCTCACAGAGACCACAGTGCAAAAACAGGAGCCTGGCTTAGGCAGTAGCAAGGCAGAGCAGAGAGGCAGCGGTCTAGATGGCAGCCTGTCCTTCTGAGTACTAGAGTGAGGTGGCAAATGTTTCCAGTGGGCAGAGTGGACACGATTCAGAGATGTCTGGTGTCCTATTTAGGGTTACTATTGCTGTGATGAAACACCATGACCAAGCAACTTTCAAGGAAAGGGATTATTTGGTTTATGTTCATTATTGAAGGAAGTTAGGACAGGAACTCAAGCAGGGCAGGAACCTGGAGGCAGGAGCTGATTCAGAGGGCATGGAGGAGTGATGCTTATTGGCTTTTCCCCCATGGCTTGCTGAGCCTGCTTTCTTATAGAACCCAGGACCACCAACCCAGGGATGGCACCACCCACAATGGACTAGGCTCTCTTCCATCAATCACTAATTAAGAAAATGTCCTACAGGCTTCTGTAGAGCCCTTTCTTATGAGAGAGCTTCTCAACTGAGGCTCCCTCCTCCCTGATGACTATACCTTGTGTCAAGTTGACATGAAAGTAGTTAGCACAGCTTGCTGGAGCCAGACTGAAGGGGCTTCACCATTGAGTGACCACTTTCATAGAGGGGCCATCAGTCAAAGTGCTTTCCATAGACTCTAAGGGCCAAAGTTTCATGCAAGGTGAGTCCGTGAGATCAGTGAGAAGAATGAGATGATCAGCTTCTGATGAGAGTAGTTTTTCTTATTTTCAATAAAACCAATTTCTTTTTAATCTTAACAGAGGACATGTGACAGTCAAGGGATATATTAGGTAAGCTCTGTCACTTCAACAAATAACATGAAGCTGGGTAAGTTCGTAAACTAAAGAGATTTATCTTTCTCATGATTCTGGATCTTCAAGGGCCAGGCATTGCTGGCATTGGTTGTGCTCTGGTTAGAACCCCATGACAGATGGCACTGGAGTTAACAAGAGTATGGACAGGAAGAAGACACCACATCTCAAACAGAAAGTCAGAAAGTAGTTCAAAAGTTTGGCTTATCTCCAACTCATTGCTTTAAGACCCCAGGAGTCCCAAAAGAACTATTTTAGTTCCTTCTGAGTGCAGCTTGTCCTTGGAAAGCCTAAGAACATCCCACTAGGTTTCACATCTTTTTTCTCTTTTTTTATTAAGGAATTTTTTATTCATTTTATATACCAACCACAGATCCCCCTCTCTTCCCTCCTCAAGCCCCTCCAACATTCCCCCACTCCATTCCCTCCTTCAGCAAGGTAAGGCCTCCCACAGGGAGTCAGCAGAGCCTGGTCCATTCAGTAGAGGCAGATCCAAGCCTCTCCTGCTACATCAAGGCTATGCAAGGTGTCCCACCACAGGTAGTGGCCTCCAAAAAGCCAGATCATATACCAGGGATGGATCCCAATCTCACTGCGACAGGGCCCCTCAAGCAGATCAAGCCACATAACTGTCTTGTTTATGCAGAGGGCCTAGTCCAGTCCCATGCAGGCTCTACAGCTGTTGGTCCAAAGTTCATGAGTTCCCACTAGTTTGATTTGGTTGTCTCTATAGGTTTCCCCATCATGATCTTGATGCCCCTTGCTCATAGAATCCCTTTTTCCTCTTTTCAACTGGACTTTCTGGAGCTTGGCCTGGTGCCTGGCCATGGATCTCTGCATCTGCTTCCATCAGTTACTGGATGAAGGCCCTATGATGACAGTTAGGGTATTCACCGATCTGATTACTGAAGTAAGCTGGTTCAGGCTCCATCTCTTAAAGTCCGATTGCTTCCCTCCCAGTTACCACAGTGGGAACAAGGCCTCAACATGTGAAGCCCTGGAGGTTACACTCAAACCACATCCAACCAAGGCAGACAGAACTGCCAAAGTGCCCTCTGCCTTAAAGGATCTTTTAGACATTTACCTCTCAGCCCTCAATCACACCTCCTTCCAAGCTTGACTCTGAAAACGCCAATGGAATTCCAAGGTTAGGCAGAGGATGGAAGCAGAAGTGGACCAAAATGGAAGAGGAGACTGATTCCCTTGCTTCTACTGGTCAACTGGACATTAAATCAAGCTCAAGTCTAGACAGAGGAAAAATACCTAAACTAGATGAAGACCTGAAGTTTGAACATTAAGTTGAATTGAATCAGTAACTAAAAGCAAATTGATTTTAATATATTCATGAATTGTCTTTAAAACGATAGAATTTGCTTTTACTCTCGTTGTTGACAAAGCTTTCCCAAGCAGGTTGAAAGCTGTGTTAAGTGAAAATAGTTATTTCCTATCTTATCTTACCAGATATAGTTTGTTCAGAAGCCATCTACAAGGGAAAAACAAACCAGAGAGAGAAAGAGAGAGAGAAGAAAAGAAGAAGATGAGGAGATAAAATCTGCTTTTGAAACTCCTTCTTGGGGAGAATGAGAAGGCAGACAGCAGTGAGATAAGGGCCATCTCTGGTAAAGAGCAGGAAGAAAATTTGAATGTTAAGATAAAGACATGGAAAGATCTTGAAGCAAGGAGGAAGCTGTAGGACAGAAGGTCCTTCCTGAGCAGGACAGAGTTTGACAGACATCCAGGCTGAAGCTGTCCACAGTGTAGAGTTTGGGTTGATTAGCTGGTCATTCTAGAGTTTAAGCAGCAAATTGACATATTTAGAATCAATTTTACAGTTGTCCTAAGAATGATTAGGGTGGGGGAAGAGTGGTAGACCATTAGAAAGACATAGTGCAAGTTAGAAAAGTTACAGTAAGTCCCCAGTGGTTGATTTTCTCAAGTTTACAGATTCTGGAAACCCAGGAACACCAGTGCCAGGCACTTCTGGATCCTCAGGACTACAGTAATCTACTGGACATTAGCAAAGAAAAATCACAAGGAAAGGTACTCACCTTGAAGAACAACATTCCTAAGAGATACACATTGAGTATCTGCATATGTGTTGCATGTGTGTTTATATTAGCATACTGCCAAAAGTGAACTGCACATCTCTTCTAATCTTCTAATCTTTTTTTTTTTTTTTTTTTTTTTTTTTTTTTTTTTTTTTTTTTTTTTTTTTGGCTTTTTGAGACAGGGTTTCTCTGTGTAGCTTTGCGCCTTTCCTGGGACTCACTTGGTAGTCCAGGCTGGCCTCGAACTCACAGAGATCCGCCTGGCTCTGCCACCCGAGTGCTGGGATTAAAGGTGTGCGCCACCACCGCCCGGCCTAATCTTCTAATCTTAATAGAACTTCATCATGAAAATGTACTTCTTAGTGGTTCTTAACACACCTCAACTTCGTTTTTGTACCAGATGTCAAAATAAACTTGAGAGATTTTTTTAAAGCAATTTGGAAGATAGGAGAAAAATTATCAAAAAAAATTTTCATTTATTTCACATCAATAATTACATGGAACAATAAACCTCTGGCCTGATTGTTGGGCTGTTTGATCCCTCTAGATCTACTACCAGCCCCTGAAGATGATCTGGAAATATCTTCTAATTTGTGAGACTGTTTCTAGAAAACACCTTTCATTCCCATGTATTCTAGCCTTATTTTAATTCTTCCATACATTGAGCACTTGCTGAATGCCAGGCACCACAGTAAGTATTTGCATACATTACAACAATACATCATTGTAACACCTCTTGAAGATAGGAGCCATTATTTACAATCACTTTGCTGTGCTTTGCTTATGGTGTTTTACAGATACTCTGAGGGCATTGTAAACTGAAAGTTTGTGGCAACCGTGATGACAAGTCCTATGGATGTGAGTTCTTCCCACAGTTCAGGTGATTTTTCCCATTATTTTAGCAATAAAGTCTTTTTAATGAAGGTTGTGCATTGTGTGTTAGAGATGATACTATTATACCATTACTGAATTAGAGAACTGTATAAGAACAACTTTGAAATATACTGGAAAACCAAAAACACTAGTGTAACTCATTCCATTGAGATAATTGCTTTGATACACTGGTCAGGAACAAGACCCATTATGTCTCTCAGATGTGCCCACATATCCCTCTATATAGCGAAAGCAATTGAACTATGGAGAGTTTCTCACATAGATGATCAGTGGTACACCCTCTAGTGATAAAACTGGAGAGATGGCTTGGTGGGTAAGAGTATTTGCCCTTCTTGCAGGGGATCTAGGTTAGTTTCTCAGCACCATCGTGATGGCTTACAACTGTCCTTAATTCCAGCTTAAGGGGATCCAGCACACTCTTCTGGCCTTCCTAGGCAACACACACACACACACACACACACACACACACACACACACACACACATAGTTCACATAAATAAATGCAGGCAAAACATTTGTACACATAAACTTCTAAAATTTAAAAAACACTGGGTTTTGACCCTCACCTTGGATTTCCACCACAGATTAGCCCTGGCTTACCAGACAAGATGCCTGCCTCTGCATCCCTAGCTCATTGCCATGTGCCTTTTCAGTCTACCACATGCACTGGCTTGGCTCCATTGCTTATCATCACTTCCCACCATCTCCCATGAGAAATCCAGAGCCTGACCCAGGGCTTTTCCCAGTCTCTTCATTTCCCTAGAGGTACCAACTGGATGAAGAAAGACAATGATGTCCTGGGTTCGCTTGGTAATAAGAGCCAGTGGTGAACATTATCTTCCAACTTAACATCAGCCATGATGGGAATATTTACACAAGTGAAATTGGCAAGCATCAGAAATCCAGGATTTGGAAAGGAACATTGCATTTATGAGCACACAGCTTGTGACAGACTATAAAATAACAAAACATCTCTTACCTTGGGCAGGTGAATTCTGTAGATCTCCATCAATAAGACTTTCTTAATCCCCAAGACTCCATCAAAAGAAGCTCAGTTGAAATTATCCACTCAGAAAGCAGTTCTACATCATGAAAATATGAGTTATTTCCTCCCAATGTGCTCTGCTTCTCTCCTCCATTAAGGGCAGCAGGCTAGGAAACTTTTTCATGCCTCCCTACATTCTGTTGAGCTTGCAGTCTTGCTGGAAGGAAAAAAACCAATCTCAGGTGCTGAGCATCCAATTGCTTATTGGAACAGCTGTTGCTCTCAGCTGAGTAAGCAGGACATCCTTAGGTTACACTTTCTTGCCATGTGCTACAGTCAGTTAAAAATCAGTGTCATGATCGAAAATGGGGAAGAAAAGGAAAACAAACCATTTGATGGTTTCCTATAAGCCACAATGAGAAGCCCCACTGATGCTTTGAAACACAGTGTAGGATAAAGGAAAGGATGCAGAATAAAGATAAGAACTATTAGAGGCTGGAGGAGAAAAGATACTGCCCTATGATATAAATTCAATTATCATTTTAACATATTTACTTGCTTATTGAATGGTTGCTGGACACTTACTGTGTGTCCTGTGCAATATTAATCATACTTGTGAATGACAGAGGCACAGCTCCTGCCTTCATGGAGTGTACAGTTCAGTGGGAACTAAAATATCAATTCTATACTACTAATACATTTAAGCTTTTTTGTTATGAGAAGATCGATACATTATGGAAAAATAACAGGAAGCAGTAACTGGGGCTGTACTAGCCCAGGAAACAGAGACTAAAGCCCCCCAAATGTCCATCACCTTACAGAATCCTGCTCCCAGAAGGAAAGGACAAAGTGGCTTTAAATCCACAGCAGGTGGATTGACAACTTGCTGAGACTCTTGGGAAAGTGCAGATGAGCCAGGTGGGCCACCATAGTTTTGGAAGCCCCAGGCCAGTGTTCAAATCCTGACTCTACCTTCTAACTACTGAGCAAGCTACTTAACCTCTCCAAGCTTAGAACTTTCATCACATACAGGAACAGCATGAATGCTGAACTTACCTTCCAAGTTTTCCATTTGGATAAAATTCACTCAGGGCAGAGGACTCATAATGTTGCATGACCTACAGCAGGTATTCAATAGACGACCATTCTATGTAAAGATGCATTGTGATAATGTTATTTTAGAAATTCAGCTTCTCTTAAACTACACACTGGCTACTTGGTGAGTATATGTCAAACTTTCTGTCAGCAAAAGGATCTAATGAGGCTTACCAATCCAGCCCAGCAAGAGGCTTTGAAAGTGCTTGTATACAACATATACATTTATAGTCAGCATTTGTTTGGGGCAGCAGCAAGACGCACACAGTCCTTCCCAGCTTACCATTGCTATTTCACCCCCAAGGTAGCCTTCACCTGCCTTGAGTCCGTATGTTCCCAAATCATCCCAGGGGCTTTCCATTGCATTGTTTTCAATAAATACCAATAGGACATGTGGTATTTAATTCATTTACCTTTGTCAACCCTTCCTTTAAAACAAATTTATTAAACCGAAAAAATATCCATTGTCCATGATAGATCAAATTGGTATCAGGAAACATATGGCCATCCCTGAAAGTCTGAGTCAGAAAAAATCAATTTGATTGCTACCAATAGCTTCACTAAAATGTGCCACCCTGCTGCTCATCCGTCTGCTGATGTCTGCAAGTGTTCACATCTGCAATACCTCTTTCCACATGCTGAATCTGCAGTGGGGGCAATAAGCTGCGGTGCCGGCATCCCTTGCACTTCTGCTCACCTTTAGCACACATTATCAAAGAATGTAGCAAAGTATAAGTGGATCAGGCCACAACACGCTTTAAATTAGCATGGCAGGTCATACTGGATTTGTTCCTCTGCCAGACCTTCCAGGGAACTAGTCCACGTAGTAATGTGACATGACTTAAAGAGTCATAATCACTATGGCAACATAAAGGGAATTAGTTAAAACCTAATTAAAGCCATGTGGATAACAAGCAGAACTGTATGTTAGCATCTTGTGTTCTTTGTTGCTGGGTTGACAAAAAGGAGGAAGAGGCTTAGTGGCCGACATAAGGGTGTCAATTAATACAGAGCATCTCACCCTGGTCTGAGATCATCAGCTCAAACTTGGGTTCAAAAGTAAATGGGAACCAGTGAGATGGCTAAGCAGGAGAAGGCACTTGCCACCAAGCCTGATGACTGGTGTCCAATCCCTGAGACCCATACCAACTCCTGAAAGTTGTCTTCTGATCTCCACACAGGAGCCATGGTATTGAAGTGCTCCCCGACCCCCGCACACACACATAATAAGTAAGTAAATGTAATACAACTTTCTAAAAGGGAAAGAGACTTGTAATCCTGATGCCTGACAGCTTCCACTCCCCACCCAATCTCATGCAGAACAGAGGAAGAGAGCAAGCATGGAGGTCTTGGGAACTTAGAGGTGGGAAGCACTAAGCCAGGGTCCTAGTTTCTTTTCTATTGATGTGACAGAAAAGTAACTTAGGGAGGAAAGGGCTTGTTCCATTTTAAAGCCTACTGTCTAGCATAAAGCAAAGTCAGGGCAGGAAGTAGAGGCAGGAACTGAAGCAAAAGCCACAGAGGAACGTTGATTAGTGGCTTGCTCAGACCTTTCTTATATAGTGCAGAACAGGACCACTTGCTCACAGTGGCCTGGGCCTTGTCACATCAATCATTAATCAAGAAAACGCCCCCACAGAAAGGCAAATGGGAGAGAGGCAATTCCTCAACTCGTGTTCCCTCTTCCCAGATGACTCTAGCTTGTGCAAAGTTAACAAAAACAGCAGCATAGCCCGTGGTTACTTCTTACTGTGTTGCTGTGACCACACACCTGGCAGAAACAAGGTAAAGAAGGGAAGATCTGTTTGGGGTTCCGGTTTCAGAAGGTTTCAGTTCCTCCTGGCTCGTGAGGAGCAGAAATGTGGGGCAAAAGCTGTTCATATCATTGGAAACTGGGAAGCTCACCGAGTCAAGAACCAGGGTCTGGTTCATCCTTCAAAAGCTTGCCTCTGGTGACCTACCCGTGAGGTCCCACTTCTTAAAGGTTCCCAGATTCCCCAAATAGTACCACCAAACGGAGAACAAGTGTTCAAAACATGGGCCTGTGGGCAATAGTTCACATCCTAGTGGAGTGGCAGGACATCACATTTGGATGTGTGGAGCACATTGGATCTTGGAGCACTCGCGAAAAGCTGCTTTGGAAACTTAATCGAAGAAGACACACAGATTTGATGAAGCTGCCGCTGCCACAGACTTAAGTCTTCACATTTTAGCTAGTACCTTCCAGCACTAAAGTTACTTCCAGTCAAAATATGCTTGGTTACAATAGAAGATGAGGGGAGACATTTTGTTATTATGCCAATACCTTGTTCCTCATCAATCTCTACTCCCTACTCTCAGCATCCATGGATGGACCCTTCTGAACTAATTTGTGACTATCTCAATCACAAGTGGTAATTTTCTCACTCCTACATTTGTTGGTAATTACTATTTCTGCCTTTGTTAGTATTTTTTACTTCTGTCTTCTGCATTTATTAGTTGGAATTTGTTGTGTCTTCATGCACTATTAGATATTTTACTCTTAAAAAGAGCTGATTGACAGTATTTATTTTATACAAAAGGTGAGTGATCCACTACTGGCTGCAGTATGTGTCATGCTCATAGTGCCCCCTATTTGACCACAGATAGCCCCTTCAAAATGACTTCGTTCTCTTTTAAGTATTTCCTTACTTTCTGGACACCACTGTGTTCCAAACTGCTCTGATCCCTTCCTGTCCAGCCTGGGAACCAGACATTCCTCTAAGGAGCCTCTTGGTGTGGAAAAGCAAAAACGCTACAATGAGAAGAAAGCACCATCATTTGCATAATTCTCCATCAAAACCACATCACCTAACTCTAAGCACCAGAAACATCAGACAAACTGAGACAGAGGGTTGCTCTAACAAACAAGCTTGTATCCCTCCAAGTTCTCAATGTCCTGAAAGGCAAAGAAAAGGTACCAAGTGTCCCCTGCTAAAGAGAATGCCCCCAGGTATGAATGAAAATGGATGGCAATGTGTGATTCTAGCTAGGATCATGGTCAGATTTTTTTTAATTCTATACAGAGAATATTTTTGGACAAAAAGCCAAATTTAAATGAGGACTACAGATCAGATAATTATATTGTAATACTTTCTAATTTTGAGGAAAAGCATAATAAGGCAAATGTGTTGGTATATGCTAAAAGGTATATAGAAATTCTTTATGGACTTCTGGTAAATTTTCCATTTATCTCCAAATGTAAAGTCTAAAACCTTGGCAACAGGATATCAAGGCAAGTGTCTAATATATAATATGGTCCAGGCATGAATGGACTTTACCCATGTGGACCAAATTCAGATATCAATATAATTTACTTTAATAATATATTTTAAGTATTTATAAGTACATCTAACCCATAATTTCACAGATGTTAGTACCCACTGATTCTAAGCTTAAAGAAATCAGTTTAAAGATATATTCAGTCATAACACAAATGTGTAAAAATGGCAACAAGTTGTGACTACTAACCAAGAATGACTGTCCTTTAAGGAACACAAGGATACAAAAACAAAAACAAACAAATAAAAAATGAAAAAGCAGTGCTAAACCAGGAGCCCTATGTCCGTTTGGACATAGCTCCATATCAGTGTCTTAAGTAAACTTGTGTTTATTCATAAAATGAGCATACATCTGTATCATTGTCTGTGATGACTATAAAGTAATATTGACTAGGACAAGGATTGTTGTCCCAGCAAGGCAGCTCTGGATACAAGTAGAGCCTCCTGAGAAGGACCTGCATTCCTCTATTTATCTTATCATTTGCCACTTCTTTCATCAGCCAGCCACACAGTGTGGGAATGGCATCTTCTTGCCTGAGAAGGATCCTCTCTGCTCTTGACCTTTCTGTCTATTGCAGCGGTTCTCAACTTTCCTAATGCTACAGCCCTTTAACACAATTCCTCATGTGTGGTGACCCCCAATCAAGATTCTTTTCATTGCTACTTCATAACTCTATTTTTGCTCCTGTTATGAGTCATAATGTAAATGTCTGTGTTTTCTTATGGTCTTAGGTGATCCCTGTGAAAGGCCATTTGACTTCCAAAGAGATCTCCACCCACAGGTTGGGAAACGCTGGTCTATTGGAAGAGCAGGACACAAGACTCGAAGCTCTGGGCAGGACTTCTCCAACATCCATCTCCAGAATTAGGTCTTTTGCAGATGGCTAGACTTCCTTCATCCTAGTCATTCATCCTGAGCGTGGGATGACTCCCCAGTTCCCTGGGCTTTTGATCATGTGGGGAGTGAGCATTTGACTAGGCTGTGACAATGTGGATGCTTATTTTATTTCATATTCTGCTCATTCGCTCTTGACTCCCCTCTCCTTTCTTTTTGTTTTGTTTTGTTTGTTTGTTTGAGACATGATCTCACTCTGTAGCTCAGGTTAGTCTTGAACTCACAGCAATAAAAAAAACTCAGCAAAATAAAAATATTCCAAGTCAAAAGTGTAGTCAGTGCACTTAATCTACCAAACAACACAGCTGAGCAACATACTGCCCTGCAGAGTATTTAACTGTGTACTCCTGTGATCACATGGCCAACCAAGAGTTCCTGCAAGAAGGGGTGGAGGAAAGGGAGATGGAGAGATGGATTGTATTGCTTACCACTAGTCCGGGCAAAGATCCAAACTCAAAGCACAGTTTCTACTGAATGAATATCACTTTCACAGCACCATAAAATAAAAAAAAATCCAAAGTCAGAGACCATCTGTATGTGTTCCTTCCACTCAAAAGTGGAATTTAGAGCCTGCACCTAATCAGTAAACTACCAATATCAAACATAATGATGAGGTAGGGCTCCCATTCTTAAATTTTAATCTGTATGCAAGCTCTCTGGCATCCTCGTGAAAAAGCAGGGTCTGATGCAGTAGATCTGATCAGAAGGTCTGGTATGAGGCCTGACATCCAGAATTCCTAGGAAGCCCCTAGGTGATGCTGATGCTGCCCATGGATCACACTCAGAGTCTCAAGGAACTAAGAAAGGCCCTTGGGAGATGCTCACCCACAGCAGGTTCCATACCCATTTCCTCCTGCCCCTGCCAACTCCTCATTTTCTAAAAGGAATTGTTAACTGAAAGAACTCACTGAGAAAAGTCAATCAAAAGATGACAAAGAGGAGTGTAAGAAATTCACAGTTCTACATGAGAGAGGTTGATTAGGGTCAAAGGAAGATATATTTAAACCTAATTAAGATAAAGGATCCCTCATTAGGCTGAGAGAAATTCTAAAAGTAAAAGCTCTGAGGACACATCGATTTCTGTCAGATTCTTGTCAGGAAAATATTGCATCAAGGGAGCGTGCTGACAGCTTTGAAGAGTGACAGTCCTTACTGTAACTCTGAAGGCACTTTTAACGCCATAGAACTCAGGAAATAATAACAACTTACATAGATAAACTGTCTTAAATTTTACAAGATCCTTTGACGTTCATTAACACATTGCAGTCCTCATTTCTTCAACCTGTTACTTACTGGTCTTATCAAACTACAATCCTCCTAGAGGCCAGGGACCTGCCTCCTTCATGCGTACGTCCTCAACACTTGGCAGAAGGCTGGCATCTAGCAGACATGTGACAGATATCCTGGCTTGAAAAAAAAATATTTTTTATATGCGTTCTCAAATACTTACCGTGTTTGAATCCCATTGGTTTGGTGATATATAAAATTATTTTATAGCTAAGAAAGAAGAAATGTTGCCATTTGAATTTTGTGTCTCATAGATAGTAATGTATGTGACAATTTCAGAGGTGCTGAAATATGGAGATCAATGTGCATGTTAAGACTGAGAAATTAGTGGTTGGAAAGATGCCTCACTGGCTAAAAGTGCACACTGGTCTTGGAGAGGACCCTAATTAGGTTCACAGCACCCACATAGAATAGCTCACAACTACTTGTAACTCTAGCTCCAGGGGACCCAACTCCTTCTTCTAGCTTTCAAGGGCCCCTGCACTCATGTGCAAACATATACAAACAGATATACACACATACACATGATAAAATAAATAAATAATAAAGTAAATCCTCTTTAGTTGAGAAACTATAATAGTGGGGCTTTGCTATGAAGTGATTCGCCCGCTTCAGAAATGAAATGAATACATGACCACAAATTGAAACTGCCAAAGATGTCATCAGAAAGGAGGTAGACAAATTGACACAAGATACTTGTTTATAAATTCAATGACTTTGGGGAATGTGAGACTCTTTCTTAGAGTGTAATCAAGGAAACAGTTCTCTTTCCTGCCATTAAATCAAAAAAGGAAGAGAACCTTTGAGATGCTCCTGAAAGCTAATGGCCCATTAATAGAAGGAATACTGAAAGGTGGAGAGGACGAAAGAGGAGCAGGAGGAAGAAAGTGGTACGGGAGACAGAGATGCCATTATTATATCGAATTACTCAAGTCTGTATTAGAGAAGCTTAGCGCTAGAGAGACCTAGTGAGGGAAGATGCTTATAGCAACTGCAGATAAAGGAGTCGGAAACTCTGCCACTGACATAATAGCCCAGAGAGAGCAAATGTCGTTCCACTTTAGAAGAATATGTTCCAGGAGCCAGTTTAGAGATTGTCAAAGGAGGCCCTGAGAGTCAAAGTTCAATGCAGTGCCTAGGACCCCATGGAACAAAAGAAAAAATCAGAAGTGGGGAATCCCTAGTGGGTGAGTAGCATGTCACCCACTTGCATGTCGTAATTCAGAATATACATAATTCAGAATATTGCACCTAGCTGTATGTCATAATTCAGAATAGCTGTCACACCCCCATGCTGTACAGCTATGGCCTGAGGTAAAATTTATTCACACGGGTTCTCTCTAGTACTGCCTTGGGGCCAGTTATTTCCTTACTATATGCCTTGGTCTCCTCATCTGTAGAGGGAAGAGAGCAAGCACACACCATCATGATGTGATAATCAGGTAAGTTAGTACAGGAGAACCTCTTAGAGACAGTCCCTGGCAAGTAGCCATTGTTCAATGAATATCCTTTATTCTTTGCAATTACTACCTGAAATGTAATTTTATACAGACTATCACAGTGATACCATGCAGTAACTGAAAGAAGTTGCCTATGCCAGAAGCATTCAAAAATGTGTGTGTGTGTGTGTGTGTGTGTGTGTGTGTGTGTGTGCATGTATGTAAGTCAATAGATGTCTTCCTAGGTCATTCCCCACCTTATTCTTTGAGACAGGATCTCTCACTAAACTTAGAACTCATTCCTTTGTCTTGACTAGTGGGTCAGCAAGCCTCAGAGATTCTCCTTCCCAGTGCTAGGATATAGGCAGTATGCCTGCAACCTTTCCTTTTACAGTGGGTTCTGGCAATCCACTCTTAAGTCTTCATGCTTACACAGCAAGTATTTCACTGACCCATATATCCACCGACGCACATTCTCAAATCCTTATCCCAAATTTAGAAAGTAAAATGGTGGTTTACATAGGCGATAGGAAAATGCTAGAAAAAGTCTGATTACAGAAAGCCATCCCGGGTGCCCCTCGCCACTGCACATAAAACAATCTCACCACATCTCGCAGGAACCAAGTCCTCAACTTAAGTCACAGTCACCTGTATCTCCTTTCAGGCTACACGTGGTGTGCTGTGCAATCTGCCTCGTACACAGAGGCATTAACCTCAGGAATCAAGTGTGTCTGTTAATAAACCAACGCAGCACTCACACTGCCAGCCCCTGGCTGCATCCTGGCTGCCGAACTGCGATGCAGGCATGTTGCATTTGTCAGCTGGTTCAACTGCTGAGGTTCCATATCATCTGGAAATGTGAAAGATCTCAAATTATCTTATCCCGAGGTGACAAACCGAGCTCGCTGCCCACAAGCCCAGACAGCTTACATGCAAATAAACACATTGCAACAGTAGCAGGGGCATCAATCTCATAACTCTTGAGGAAAAACAAGTTTATTTCTTATCTGTAAGATTAATGAACCGGGCTGTAACCTCACCTCTAATTGTGGCTGAAACAGAAATGGGGTGCTGTTTTCAATCTAGTCTGCCGCAACATAATAATGTCATGTCACAAGAGTTCAAAAGGAAGGGCCTGTCCTTATCTGAAGAACTATTTAAAATATCCACTGACTAGCCATTAATGTAAACTCACAAACGTTTCCTCAGATATACTGATGTTTTAAAAAATATATATAAATAGCTGGTGAAATTAGCTTTCGGATAAAAAGGACTTTGCTGTCCTACTGTATGTACAAATATAACAATAATTTTATGGCGCATTACTGGAATATTTAAAAAGATTTTGTAGTTCTCTGATGTTTCACAGGACTTACTGACATTCTCTGTAGTTTGTTTCCTTCACTTCATTTTGAACTAATACTGATGCTAGATATAGGGTGGTTGTGCCTCCAGGTTTGAACATAAACTTGAAAAGCTCGGGGGGGAAAAGGAAGGATGGCAGACAGGAAAGGCATAGGAAGAACTTGGCTTCCTTCCGGTGCGACAACCCTCTAGAGAAAGCCAAAGGCTTTCAGACTTTTATTTACAAAGACACATGGGACCTTTTCTCTCAAAATTCCCTAAAAAAAAAACTTTTATATCTAATGAAATTTCACATAATTAACAGCGACCATACCCACTGAGCTTTTTTTTTCCAACACGGAATATAAAATGTGGGGGCTTTCCTCGGAATCCTTTTTCCCATCAGCAAGGCTGTAAGTGCAGGAACATATTTATTCTGACAATCCACTCCAGTGGGACAGCAAGACAAGAGCCACATCTCCCAGCAAATCCACACGAAGGAGGTAGCACAAACGTCGGGCTTTGTCTCCAGGGAACAGGATCCAGAAGCAACTTCAAACTGTCAGCTTCATGTGTAAATAGATTGAAAAGAAAAAGTGCAACGGTGTGGCTCTGAAGTTTATGTGATGAATTGTGCTCCCCTGACAACTCCGGAAATTCTAGACCAGTTCTAGCCAGGTCAACGGGTCTTTTGGCCTTTGTGTGTCTGTGATTATTTCTTTTTTATCAAGCTATTTTTCTATGCCTTAATTATCCAAGCCATGCACAGTCAACACAACACTCAAGAATACTATGTACAAATTAAGACGTTTTGCTGAGTGGAATGAGAAAAAAATACAGAATATTCTCAATGATGAAAGAAGAAAGAACTTAAGCAGAAACCAAAATCAATACCTATATCATCCCTAAGTGTGATGCCCTTGGGCTGTTTGTTAATTGTTTGGCATTTTAAGACAGAGTCTAGCTATGTAGCCGAGGCTAGCCTGGCACTCATGATCCTCCTGCCTCAGTTCTGCAAGTACTGGTATTGCAAGTGTGTGCTCCTAAAAGAAGATTTTACCACCTAGTACAAAAGAAGATCTGGAATCAAATGACTGAATACATTGAAGCCCCCTCCATCATAGTCTGCAGGGGATATGTTTCAGGACCCCCAGTGAAGACTTCAAACTGGATAATATAATGCTCTATGTGTGCTCTATGTGTGTGTGTGTGTGTGTGTGTGTGTGTATGTGTGTGTGTGTGTGTGTGTGATAAAGTTTAGCTTAGACATTAGACACAGAAAGAGATTAGTAATAAGTGATAATGTAACGAGACAATTATTACAATAGTAATAAAGTAAGTCATTATTAAATAAAATAAAAATTGCCCAGCACAAGCACTATAATATTGCAATAAGATCTGAAAACTCACACAGCTACACATGACTAATGGGAGAGCAGCGTATACAACATGGATACACACTGAGAAAAAGGATGATGAGTCACATCCTGAGAGGTATGGAGTAGGATGGTGAAAGACTTCATCATACTACTCAGAATGGTAAGCAACCTAAAACTCAAGAATTACTTATTTCTGGAATTTTCCACCCAAGATTTCTGGCCAATCTAATAGACTGGATAAAGTAGAAAAGAAATGAGCAATGTGGTGATTGTTATCTTTGTGAATAGGTAGAAATTAGCATAATCAATCATGAAAGATCAGGTTTGGTCAGTTGAGATGCCAAAGAGAAGTCAAGCCCTGATGCTTGATAATACATAATGAGAATTATCAATCTGATCAGCAAACCTGATGGTCAGTAGAACAGTATGACTTGGCTAACATCTACAATATTTAGAGAACTTGACAATCATGTAGTGAGAGAACAAAGCATATCCTATGTCCTTCAGGAATTTAAACTTCTTGGGTAGCTCAAACAAAACCCAGATTTTAGTTTAAATTCCAAACTAATATAAAAATTTCGCACACCCAAATCTTCTTTAAGTGCCCCTTTTTCTTCATTGCAGAGCTCGGTTTTCATCTACAGGAAGCTCTCTTCTTTCCTAGGCTCACAAATGTCTCTTCTCTAAACCCTGCTATAATATAGGCTATTCCAGGGGCATGGGTCAGGGTGAAGGCACTTGCCACCAAGCCTGATAAACTGGGTTCAATCTTCTGGACCCACCCAGTAGAGGAAGAAAACTGCCCCAGCCCAAATTGTCTTCTGACCTACACATGTACTCCATGGCACATACATGTTTCCTCAAAACACACACCAAATAAATAAAGAAGTATAACTACAAAAATTGTTTTTAAAAGTTCAGGCTGACCATATCTTTGGCATTTATGTGATGCCTTGTATCAAAGAGTCAGTTATATTTTTTTTTGAGTCAGTTATATTTTTACAACTCTTTTTTATATCTCTTGTTCTTCACAAATAAATTGGAACTGATTTCAAGGGCAGGAGATAATTAATGTAATTCTTCTTTGTTTGGCCCTACAGTCTTCACTCAGTGACCAACAGAATGGAAGCTCAGGTGGGTGAGGTCTCCTGGGCTTAGCCCTTTAACTCTGTCTAAATCGGCATCTTGGACAGGGTATTTGTTCAGTGCCTCTATTGCCTCATTTATGACTTAAGACAACAACCATGCTTATTTCATGAAGATACAACCAATTAAATAACAATTGCAAAGCACTTTCCAGAATATAAATTTCAGTATGAATCAGGATATACTATGTTAACAACCACAAAAAAGTCTTAGTGTCTCAATGGCTAGAAATAACTGAAGTTGATGTCTTCTTAATGTCACAGATTGAATGGGTCATTAAGGGGTTTCTGCTCAACAAGTTCTTCACAGACCCAGCCTACCCACAACAACCATCTTGAATGTCAATGGTTACCATATCAAAATAGAAGAGATCCATAAATGCCTTGCACAAGCAACTAAATAATCCACAAGTGGCATGTCTCACTTCAATTCTGTTATGGCCAGTGTTGTAGTTTTAGATATGAAGTATCTCCCCAAAAGACTCATGTGGAAACTTGGTCCCTAATGCAATGTTCAGAAGGAGTACTTGGAAAGTAATTGGATCTTGAGGCCACTAACCTAATCAATTGATCCATCCACTGAAAGACTCCTAATTGAATAGACTATTGTGAGTGGGTAGCAATTATAGAAGATGGTGCCTAATTGGAGGAAGTGGATCACTGGGGACGTGACTTTGAAAGCTGTCTTACTCTGAGCCCTTCCTCTGCTTGTCTCTGTTGCTCTTTTCTTCCAGCCTGACATGAGATGACAAGCTCTGTTTTAGCACATTCTCCCCACCATGATGTTCCAAAGGACCCACACACGCTGAAGCCAGTCAACCATGAACTGTGGTCTATGAAGCAAAATTGAATCATCTGTCCTTTAAGTGGTTTTCCTCTGGAATTTCACCACAAAAATACTGACTGCTATGGAAAAGGTGTGCCAGGAGTGGGGTCATGTCTACCCATTCTTGACTGTGTTCTTTAGACTTTCAAAGTGCTTTGGGAGAAGAATGAAAAGATTTGGAGAAGCCAGCTAGGAGAAAAAAAAAACTTAGAAGATTGTAAGCTTAATTTCTAGTGTTGGCTCAAAATGCCAGAATACTAATAGTAATGTGGAAGCAGAGACTATGCTCCCGAAGTTTCAGATGGGGACAAGGACTATAGTGAAAGTTAGATTGGAGGTCATTTATACTGTATTATAGCAAATGACTTGTCTAGATTTCATCTACCTTCCAAGAGTTAGTGGAGGCTAAGATGAAAGGTAATTATTATTCTACAAAACAACCAAGAGTATATGTCATGGCATGGTTATTACTGATGTCCTTTATCCATATTTAGAGTAAACATAAGTCAATTAAAGTAGAGAGCAAAGATTTGGAAAACATGCTGCTTGGCCTGAACAGAAGGCATTTAGAGTTGAGATCAAGGGTGGTAGGACTGATGGCTGAGATTAAATCTATTGAAAAGAAACCAAGTGTTTTATGTCAGAACAATAGAAAAGATGACTTGAAAGAAACTTAGAAATTAGTTTGACCACACCCATCAAAGGCGGAAGGGTGCAAAAGTGAAAACTCACTTATGGATGTTACTTAGGGAACATGTAATGGTTTGAATGAGATGGCTCCCATAGGCTCACATGTTTGAATGCTTGGTCCCTAGCTGATAGAACTGCTTGGGAAGGATTAGGATGTGTGGCCTTGTTGGAAAAGGTGTGTCACTGGGGATGGACTTGGAAGTTTGTTCAAAAGCTCCACACCAGCCCCTGCATTATACAGATGTAACTCTATCTCCTACTTGTGATTTAAGTGTAAACTCCCAACTACTGCTCCAGTACCATCTCTGTCCTGCCATGTTTCCCATCATGATGGTCATGGACTCTAACCCTCTGAAACTGTAAGCAAGCCTCCAGATTAAATGCTTTCTTTTGTAAGTTGCCTTGGTCATGGTGTCTCTTCACAGCAATAGAAAAGTAACTATGATACCTCATATTCCCTCATTTAAGAACTTGACACCACTGTAGCCATAGTCCAAGTGAACCTGTCTCCTGTTTGTGCTAGCAGCAATCCATTGCATCAACCACATGATGCTGGTTTTGCAATCGTGTAAAATGAAAGAGAGGATGAATCATGGAATCCTTCGCTCATATTTCCAAAGGAAAACAAGGAAGACCAGGCAATTTATCAGCATCAACTGAAGTCCTTTCAGGATGCCTTTGATGTGGCAATGTGTGAAATTATAAACATGAAGCTCAAAGTCACAGTGGAGTGCTTAGGAAGTTAGAGGGGCCAGAAGATCTGCCAACGAAAGCTTCAAGCAAGGAGCAGAATCAGCCCTGGAGAGATGCCTGACAAGGCCACAGAGACAGACTACCCAAGATCTTTACATCTCACATTACATCACTTTATACCTCAGAGGCCAGACACGAAGCTAGAAGAATTAATGTTTGCCCTGTAGGGTTTTTTATTTGACTTTGAAATAATTCATCTATTATCTTTTCCCTCCTTTTGGGAATGGAAATGTTTACTTTGTGACATTACATGTTGAGAGTATGTTAAAAAAAATAGTATTTTTGGTAAAAATGTATACCAAGTCTCATAGCCAAACATTTGACTTGAGTCTCAGAGAAGATTCTGAGCTTACATTTTTGATAAATATTATAAATCTTTCAAATCCTTGGAAACTGTTAAATATAGACAATATATTTTGCATTATAAGATAGACACAGACCTTTGGGATCAGAGAAGAATGTTTAGATGGTTTAGATGTAAAGTGTCCCTGAACAAATAGGCCCATGTGTTGAAGACTTGGTCCCAAATGTAATTTTTAGAGAGGAGGCTTTGAGGATATGATTGACTCATGATGGATCTGATCTAATCAATGAATCAAGCCATTGACTGATTCATAATTGAATGAGGTATTGGGAAGTGGTAGGGAATGTGGCCTGATTGGAGGAAGTGGGTGCTGAAGGTGAGTTTTCAAAGATTATTTTGAGAAGCCACAAGGCTAACTTCTCTAGGATAAACTTCAAACAACTGTTAAATATTAGATACATTAAAGGCAGAAATTATTTTTAACAATTTCTACTTTTTATAGTAGAAACTCTAAAGAATAAAGCATCTCTTACCTTTACAAATAGTTGTCTTGGACCTTAAATTCCAGCCCTTTCTTGATTAAAAAGTCTCTTATATATTCTTTAAAACTGTACCTGCCACAGTACTTAACAAATGGTTATCAAATGGAATTCTTATCACTTTGAGTGCTTAATAATAATACATTTGTGTATTTAGAATCTTGGCTTTGTGAGTTTTCATATCTGTAGATGTTTGTATCTGTGGGGGTTCTTGAATGAATCCCCTGAGTATATTGAGGAGAGACTATGGTTAAATCTAGCTTGTCCTGAACTATTTTAGTATTCAGATACAAGTTCTAGAATGTTGTCATAAATGACAAGACATATTTCTTCTCTAAGGCTTAGTATTCCCTTTTGTATTTATTCATTCATCCATCAGCAGGCACTCATGCTGTTTCCACATCTTGGCTATCATGACTAATGTTGTAATCAATATAGGAATTCATATGTCTCTTTAATGTACTTACTTTATTTCTTTTGGATATATACTTAGTAATGGGATCCCAAATGAGGGATTAATTTATCTCTGAATCTGCCAGCATTCCAAGATCTCACAAAATCTTACTAGGAGATTTTTAATAAGATGTCAAACAATCATTTACTCAGTTATTAACATATTGCAACATTTTATGCATGATTAAAAATAAGAACAAAGCAGGGGACAAGGACAAGGACAGGTTCAACCTCCTAGAGCTCAGTGTCCAGCAGGAAAGAACAACCTTCCAACAGAGTTCATGGAGACACACTAGAGAGTATATCAGAGCACTTGGAGAGATGCACAGACTAGTCTTTATTGTAATAAGATCCCCATGAAAGTGGTATTTAGCTGAAGGAAACCAAGTGGTGGATGAGGAGGTAAAACTGTGTTCTAAGATGAGCTGATGATATCACTTCTAGAGTAAGAGGGAGCCTAGTTAGCGATATTGTATTACATCTGCACCAATGAAGCATTGAATTCATAGGAAAGAATGGAGACAACACTGGGGGATAGGTCCCAAGACACATGAACAAGTTCAAGCATTCTGGAAGGCAGAGAGGAAAGAAAGGAGAGAGGGAGTATCACTGTTCTAAGCCTCATTCTAATGGCAAGAAGAGCCCAGAAGGATTGAAACGTTTCCCAGTGCTTCAAGTTACCACTAAGGCTTAACACAACAGAAAATGATTCTTGTAGCAGTTGGAAGCTGAAAACCAGGATATCTGTGAGGCTGGGCCCTACTGAGATCTTCAGGGAAGATGCTGCTCAGCCCCTTCCAAGTTGCTAGAATTGGCTACTAAACTTTGCTCATAGACATATTACTTCATCCTCTGCCACTGTCACCATATATCCTCTTCTGTGTGCCTTCCCTGTCTACGTATCAGGTTCTCTCCCTTCCCCTCGCCCCTCCCTCCCTTCCTCCCTCCCTCTTCCTATCTCTCTCCTCACTCCTCCACCCATCCTTCCCCGTCTCTCTACCAGTCTGTAGCTGGAGAGCTTCTCTCCAGGTCCCACCAAGTCCCCGGAGTCCCACAACCCACATATAAAATAATCACTCAGATGCTTATATTACTTATAAACTGTGTGGCCATGGCAGGCTTCTTGTTATCTACTTCTTTTATCTTAAATTAACCCATTTCTATTAATCTATAAGTTGTCATGTGGCTCGTGGCTTACTCGTACCTTACATCTCGCTTGTCATGGTGGTGGCTGGCAGTGTCTCACTCAGCCTTCCTGTTCCCAGAATTCTCTTCTCTGCTTGTCCCGCCTATACTTCCTGCCTGGCTACTGGCCAATCAGCATTTTATTTATACAGAGCAATATTCACAGCACAGCACCAGTCAAACTGGATTTAGGACCCTGATCCAATATGATTCATTTTAACTTGATCACCTATGAAAAAAGCCTTGTTTCCAAATAAAGTCAAATCATATGCTGTAGCTGGTCGACAAATTTTGGAGGAATACAGCTCAACCTAGTACAGCAGAGCCATGGTATAATTTAACTTTCCTTTCAGAAAAATTACTCTGAGAAGAAAAGGGGGGAAATTAAAGAAGGAGCAAGACTGGAAGGGTGATGATTAACTTCATATACATCTTTGTTGGTTCGGAAATGTGAAGATTATTTTGAGATCCTCGGCATACGTCTCTGAGCCAAGAGCTGTTACCAAGAGTAGCTATTCAGCCCTTCCTCTGGGGTGTGAAGATCAGAGAGCTGAGTTCACCTGCTCATGATCACAGAGCAGATCTGGAAGGCTATCAGAGCACCTTTGCTTTCTGCCCCTCTAGGATGACACCTGAGGACACCTCAAAGAAATAAGGATCCTTCCGTGTGGATTTCCAAGATGTCACAAAGACTGTGCAGTGGCACCAGCCTGGCTGCCAGCACACTTTATATTCCTTATGCAAAGCCAGGGCAAAAGGTGACTAGTTAACACATCAGAAAGCAAGGCTGGGCTGTACTGCGCCAGAGATGGAGGGTTCCCACATGCTGTACTCTGTCCATTTATTCAACAACAGGTCAGAAATGTTCTTTTTGAAAACCTAGTAAAACCCACGCTCACGTATACACGCCCGTACTACAGACACCTACTCATGTTTAGAGAACGTGAAGAGTTGAAGCTCTTAGCTGAAACATCCAGTCCCGGAAATGAATTCTGAGACAAAGAGGGATCAACCAAGGGAAACTGTGCAGACAGGTTGCTGGTGTTGATGGAAGCAGAGACAACTGAATTCCCCTGCCCCCTCATTCCTTCTGTGCCTCCATCACCCACAACTGTAAGGCTGTTCTGAATTTTTAAGAGAAGACCATAGAGACCAGGGTCATTCTTGCTGAAGCTTGGTATTTTTTAGGGAGAAACATGAATCTTAGGGGACAGGCTACAGATTTCACCATGCATGGCCATGTGGCCCCTTCAAAAATCCTATCAGAACACTTAACCCTCAGTTTTTCACTTTTATGTTCCATGTCTTTTTTTTCTGCAGTTTTAAAATAGAATTGGAAAAGGGATGAAGGAAGGGAAGGAGGGAAGAAGGGAGGGAGGGAGGGAGGGAGGGAGGGACGGAGGGAGGGAAAGAGAGAAAGAAGGGAAAATGAAATAAACTTGACATGATGAGCTAGAAAATCCAAAAATGAAAAGACAATGGTTCAATTCATTATTTGGATATTTATTACTGGTAAGAAAAAAATGAAAAAGGGGGGAAACAACTTTAAATCAGTTTATAAATCATAAACTTGTCCCCGAAAAATAAAAACGTGTTTGAAAGCAGTTAATAAGCATTTTTTTTTTCTTTAGGAAGTGGGTGATTTTTGTGCATGGGGAAAACGGCTCAAGGCTTTGCCTCATCTCCTAGAAGCATCCCATATTCTTAGATGTGACGTTGCCTTGGTAACCACAACTTGGTGACCTCGTTATTTCAACCTAATCCTGCTTTGAAATTATAGTTGCTCCACCCTTTTGCCTGGCTAGCCTGATAACATAATCATTGTAAATGAGGATGGAAAAAAACCAGCATGTTATGGTCCCTCCGGTGACACCAGACAGGTCTCACCTTATCGTGGAAACAGACGAACAATTAAACGGTATGAATCGAAAGCCCTAAAAGTAGATTTTCTTATTTTTTATGGTTTATTACGCTTACTTTCAAAATGTACTGGCTGATTCACTATAGCAGGGTATCTTGATACTACTAAATGAAATGAAAATGTCCCATTTTTGTTTTAAAAAACTGTCACAGGTGAGGTACTCAATTAAGCATTTGTTTTTCCCAATAGCCAACTACAAGCCAGAATCAGAACGTAAATTTTGAATGAATAGACTGGCAGTATTTGGGGTTGTTTGCCAGGCTTACTCTCCTTTTACAAAAGCCTCACCAGTCATAGTCATCTTGAGTTCACGCTCCTTTCATAACAAAAGGCCTGAGAGGCGACATTTAAATTCAGAAAGCATCAGGTATAGATGCAGTTTAAGGAAATGCAATTGACTCATTTGTTTCCATGTAGGTGCTTTGAGATCACTGTTTAGAAAGGAGGGGAAATTCTGTTCTCTTTCTCATTTATCACCCCCCCAAGTCCAAAGATCTTAGCTCTCAGTAACATTTCCATACTATAATAAATTCAAATGTTGACAGTCTGAATAGCTATGAGATATGGCCATGTCCCTTACGCTTGGGGTGCCCCTCACCTTTTCCTCCAGGACACAGTCCCTAGTTCTGCTCACTACAACTCTGTCACCTATTGTCTCCCCCAAAGATGCTCAATTGCGGCACTTGGGAAGGGCAGACTTGTGTATTGCATACACTCCATTCTCCTTTGCTGATTGTCCTTGCCCTTCTGATTGCTGTGTGCTTCCATATATGTATGTATGTGTATACATATACATGTATGCATACATGTGTGTGCATATACATATACACATATGTATGTGTGTGTGTGTGTGTGTCTATGTGTCTGTGTGTGTGTAAATATTGGTTTTTTGAGACAGGATCTCACTTTGTAGCCTTCACTGGCCTGCAACTTAATATATAGACCAGGCAGGCCTCAAACTCAGAACTCTTCTGCCTTTGCCTCCTGAGTGCTGGGATTTAGGGATGCACCAACACACCTGGCTCCAAAATAATTATTTGATACTGATAAATATAATGTTGGCCTCAGCACTGAGTACCACTGACAGGTGACAGGTAAGTCTCCTATTAGAGTCATTTTCCAGCTAGAAACCTGGACCACACTTGAATATGACCAGGGCATCAGAGCATCCACCCTGACATCCCCCCTCCCCTGCATTCCCTGCCAATAGATCTGCTTCTGCCTCTTTCTTACATCTACCAGCACCGTAGTGGACAGCTTAAGAATGTAAGGAAGGACTGCAACTCTTCAAGAAGCCTCCCAAGTCAAAACTTCACTGCCACCACAATATTGCCTTTTGAGGTAGAATTTGAAGGGGGATGCATTCCAGCTAAAGGAATATCCTCCTTTTTGCTGGGAAGTAAGTAAAAAGGAACATTTTACAAAATGTGAGCTCAAGATACAGAACCCAAAGCCATTATAAACCCCACACATTATGGCCACAAGAAGTACAGGCTGGGACTGGAGAGATGGCTCAGCAGTTAAAAACACTGGCTGCTCTTCCTGGGGAACCAGGTTTAGTTCCAAGAACCCTCAAAGCAGCTCAAATTTTCTGTAACTCCAGCCTCAGGTTATCCAACACCTTCTTCTGGCTTCCATAGGCATCAGGCACTCATATGGCACACAGACATGCATGCAGGCAAAACACCCATATGCATAAAAATAAATTAATAGATAACTTTTAAAGATTTTCTTTAAAAAAGAAGTAGTAGTACAGGTTGAACATTCCTAAACTCCAAAAATCCAAAATTCAGTTGTTATAACACCTGAAAGGAACATTCTACAACTGATCTCATGTGATGCCTCACAGTTAAAACACAGGTACACTAAAAAGAGTAGACAAAATGCTCTGCAGGTTGTTAGAAGGTACACATGATACATAAGTGAATTTTGTGTTCAGGCTTGGGTTCCAGCCTCAAGATAGTTCATTGTATATATACAAATATCCTAAAATTCAAAAGCAAAAAAAAAAAATCCTCAAAATTCCTAAACATCTATGTTCCCTGAGTATTTCAAATAAGGATGCTCTGATGGTGGTAATGATGGTGTTGGTGATGGTGTTGGTAATGGTGGTGATCATATTAGTGAGTTCTCATACCACCGTTGGCCACATTTTATACAGAAGAAACTGAAACTTATACAGAATACCAAAGTAAGAGGCAGATCAAGGCTCAAATGAACTTGTAGACTCTATTATTCTACCTGCCCTTTTCCTAGACCAGACTATAGAACAGGGACCGATGCCTGGACCCTGCTTGTAGACACATTAAAAACTCACTCTGAGAAGAAAGTTCTAAATAGTTGAAACCACCAGTAGACACAAGAGACAAAAGAAACATAAATTCTAAGAGCGAATATCCTTGACTTCCAAGAGCTGAGCTAAGTGTGTCCCTTAGCTTTGCCAGTCTTTTCAGAGGGGTTGTTTTCTGCTTGGTGCTCTTAAATCACAGTCATATATACATAAAGGTGCCACACTGCTCAGCAGATCTAAGCATATGTGCATGGAACAGGAAACAATGGCCATCGTTATGAGACCAGTTGTAATCTGCAGATGTGGGACTAATAACAGACAAGTTCAAGGTCCAGGCTAAGCAGTAACAGAAGCCAGACAGCATGAGAAACAAATGTTATCATGAAACGAATAGAAACTGGTGCAGGTCTTGAGATAAATGTAGGAATTATAACAACACAGACGGTGGAATGGCTGAGGACTCCCCAGCAAGCAATGCCATGCTCCCTGACTGAAAAACTGGCTCTACTCAACTCAACAACGTACTTAAGCCAGGAAGACACAAGGACCAATAGGAGGCCTCGGGGATAATGAGGGGGGACAATGCTGGCTTGGTGTAGAGAAGGAAATCTCTGAAGGGAAGTCTGACATCCCTGGGGCTCAGTGTCCCAAGTCTCTTCTCTAGCTCCTCTCTGCAGGATGGACTTGAAAGTGACCCGACCGCGGTGCCTTCCTGTTTCTCGGGCCTCACGCCTGCATAACCTCTTCTCTCCTGTGAGAGCTGTCAGTGCCGGAATAAAGTTCCTGTGACAGCCCTTAATAAAAGCATGCACAGCC
Source organism: Peromyscus eremicus (assembly GCF_949786415.1). Lineage (NCBI taxonomy): Eukaryota > Metazoa > Chordata > Mammalia > Rodentia > Cricetidae > Peromyscus > Peromyscus eremicus. The sequence continues at coordinate 39,361,800 of NC_081426.1, forward strand.
AGGAAGCACGGAAAGAGGAGGCTTCATTCACTTGTCTTCTGGCAAGAACTATCACAGGAGACTCGGCTGGGACCGCAGCCGAGTCCACAGACACCACAGCCTTACACAAAACACACTCCTGTCAGGATGGCTATCTACAACCATCATTTTAGCCCTGAGCCAGTGCCAGGTTACAGTTGACTCTGGGATACTCCAGACACTAATACTCCTGGCCAAGGATTATTAATGTAGAATAATTTACTGATCCTCCTGGTCTTGTCTTTAAAGTGTCCGTCTACTCCACTCTCCACAGGATGTGGCTTTGGTGCCCATGTGTACTTCTGTCTTGCTGCGATGCTATTTACTTGTTCTTAAACAGACGCCATGATTCTTTAGGGTGTCTCCCTCTGTGTCTGTTGCTTTAAGTTTCACACCCCAATTCGTCCTCTGGCTCCTCCTTCAGCTTGGCTATCTCTCCCATGTTTAGTTTCGGCTTCCTCTGACTTATAACATGCTGTAGAAATCCCTCCTGCACTAAATGCTAAGCCTTCTTTTACTCTGCAAACATTCTGTGTTTTTTCCTCCTCCTCTCTACTGCCATGGCTCTCATCCTGTCTTCCCCATCACCTCCACCCCGTGTTAACTATAAATCCCATGACAGCCAGAACCAAAGTAGACACTCCACAAATTCACCTATTTATTTACTTGACGCACATTTACTAAATAGATTCTGTGCCAGACACTAAAGTGAAGGGCTGAACAAGCCAGATGAGGTCCCTGCCCTCATCTCTCATTCTTTGGAGGACAAAAGGGTGTGTGTGTGTGTGTGTGTGTGTGTGTGTGTGTGTGTGTGTGTGTGTAAAATCAACTGAATAAAACCAAACAGGATTACAGATTGGTTAAGTGGCATGACAAAAACAGTATGATAACATGAAAGAGGAAAATCGATTAGTACCATTAGGTCCCAGTCTTTGGACCCTGGGAGAATATATCACCTGCAACTAGAGCCGTGCTCTGTCATTGGGCACTAATAAGGAGGACATCTTAGAAAGCATCAGGCACTGAGGTCCTGGGGAAATCATAGGTCAGTGGTGGGGGGCTGATGATGGAACCAGAGATGTCAATCACCAGTGATGGAGATTTGACAGATACTCATGTGGGGCTGGGGTGGTGGAAGGAAAAATGAGAAGCATGTCAAAGACTGAAGAAAAGTTTGCTAGAAGGGCCCCTGGTGAAGGAGACTTGCCACCCTGTGGTGCAGAAAACCAACAAGCCTGAGACTTTTCTAACTCCCTGGGCTGGAAACGGGCCCTTCCACTTACTCACTGCGTGATCTTGGCTGCATTCTCTTCTCCCCGTGCCTTAGCTTGCTCATCTGTGAAATAAGAGCAGTGTGAGGTTGAAGTCATTACATCATGTGAGGATTAGATCAATTCACATAAACTATTCAGAAGGGGACAAACCCTTAGTGAGTGTGACATGAGTGGCCACTGTGACCGAGTTTACAAACACAGAAGAATCTGCCCCAGGAGGAGACGCAGTGAGGCATTACAGGAAAGCACAGATCTGTAGAGGAGAAGAGATGGTGAATGACTCCAGGGTGCCCAGCCAGCCTCCAGCAGCTTTGCCTTGGTCCGTGAATGACCACAGAGAGAATCCATTGTGTCTAGAGCTACCCTGTAGGTTAGGACCAAGTTAGGAAAAACAAAGGATGGACATGCCCTCTATCCTCTACAGCACATTTACAACACTAAACATCAGAAAGGAAGGCTAAACACCCAGGAAAGACGCCAGCCAGCAGGTAACCAGTGCTGAACTATGCAACCAGATCCTGAAGATGGTAACAAGAAAGAGTTTACCTATGTTTACAGTGTGCCAGACATTGCCACGTGGCCTTTTGCATGGCTTTCCTGCTTGAGTTCAACCAAAGGGTATGTATGCAGTATACCACTTCCTCCAAAGATGAGACTTCTAGGAGACTCCAGAGAAGGCAGAAAGATAAATCTAGAAGCTTCATGAAGATGCAAGGTTTAGGCTCAGCCCTAAAGGAATGAAAAAAGTATTTAACACAAATAGCTTTTGATTTAATTTTTACCTGTTTGTATGATGTACGCATATGTGTGAGCATACGTGTTTATGCAGATGCACAGGCGTGCGTGCGGGGGGGGGGGGCATAGGGTTACATCAGCATGTTCCTCATTTGCCCTCCACCTTATTTATTGAGGCAGGGTCCCTCACTTCAGCCCAGAACTGGACAGTTTGGCTAGTCTAGCTGGCCAGTTTGTTCCGGAAAATCTCCTGCCTCTGAGAACCGAATCCTGGGATTACAGATGGATTGCCTTGTCCACCCTGCATTTATGTGGGTCCTGAGGATCAGCATGCTAGTCCTCATGCTTTCATGGTAAGCATTTTACCCACTGAATCATCTCCCCAACCCCTATTCAATATTTATTAATTTAGAAGGTCTACATGCAAAGCAGTGGGTTCTTATCATGGACTCTTCATCCTTGTATGTTCTTACACATTCATCTCACTCACTCCACTGGCCTGCCTGTGCTCCTCTCTTCTCTAGCTGCTCTGCTTTCTTCTCCCAGGTAATTTCCTCTTCTGCTTCCCTGTTATTTGTGGTCCATGACCCTATTTCTTTCCTCCCTTAAGATTTCTTCCTCATCTCTCACAATCTCCTTGTGGCTTCCTGACGTGCAAAAACACAGTATATACATGCAGTATTGGCCCTTCTGAGTCTAGCTTACTTTCTTTGACATAACGATTTCTGGTTGTACTCTATTTTCTATTTTCTGCAAAATATCATGATTTCATTATTCTTTGTGGCTGTATAAAAGTCCATGGCATATATGTACTGCACTTTAAAAAAAATTGATCCATTATCAGTTGATGGAGTATCTAAGCTGGGTCCGTTTCCTAGCTGTTGTGAATAGAGCAGCAATGGGCACGGACGTGCAGGTATCTCTGTGGTATGTTGACTTACATTCCTTTGTGTGTATGTCTGAGAACATGTAGCTAGGTCACAGGGCAGTTCTATTTTCGGTTTTTAGGGATCCTCCTTACTGGTTTGCATAACGACTCCACAAGTTTACACCCTCACTTGCAGTGAATAAGGACTCCTCTTGCCCCACATCCTCACAGGATTTGTTGTCAATGTTTCTTAAGAGCTATTTATGACTGTAGTGAGGCAGAATGTGAAGGCACTTTAGACTTTTTGCATTTTCCTGATGGCTAGGATGCTGAATGCTTTTTCAAATTTTTTGACTACTTGTATTTCTTTTTTTTTTTAACTGTCTAATCAGTTCATATCCCACTTATTGGCTGGATAATCTTGTTTTGGGTGCTTAAATTTTGCAGTTCTTTATATATTCTAGCTATAAATCCTATCTCATACATAGTTGGCAAATATTCTTTTTCTGTTCTGTAGGATACCTCTTCACTGTGGTGATTGTTCCATTTCTGTGCACTTTCTTAGTCCCATCTGTCCACTCTGGTGTTATTTTCTGTGTTCTTAGTGCCCTGTTCAGAAAATCCTTACCTGTGCTTCTGTCCCAAAGTGTTTCCCCTCTGGTTTCCACCAGCACTTTCAAAGTTCTTCTACTGGTAGAAATCGAGTTTTCCCAGCTATCTGTGCTGCGTGGTGGTGGCACACGCCTTTAATCCCAGCACTCAGGAGGCACAGCCAGGCAGATCTCTGTCGAGGCTAGCTTGGTCTACAAAGGAGAACCCCTGTCTCAAAAAAACAATAACAACAACAAAAAACAAAAACAAAAAAAGAGGCTATCTGTTCTCCAATGTCAAAAGTAGGGAGTGCTATTTCAGGGTCCCCTAGTCTATTCCATTCTTCTACATGTCTGATTTTGTGAGGTATGATGTTTTTATCATCATGGGTCTATAATGTAGATTGGGTATTATGATACCTCCAGCACTGCTTTCCACTAAGGATGGCTTTATCAGTTTAGGGTCTTTTGTGTCTGCATATCAACTTTAGGATTGTTTTTTGTAGTTCTGTGAAGAATGTCACTAGAGTTTTTATGGAGATTGCATTTAACCTACAGATTGCTTTTGTTAACAGGGCCACTTTCTCAATATTAATTCTGCCTATCCATGACCATGGGTGGTCTTTCCATTGTCTAGTATCTTCTACCATATGTTCTGCAGTATCTTATGTCGTCACTGTAGAGGACTTTCACTTCATTGGCTAGGATTATTCCTAGGTTTTGTTGTTTTATTTTCTGAACTATTGGTTTGTTTGATTTTTTTTGTTTTGTTTTTTGTTTTTGTTTTCTTGTCCCACCTGATCCCTCCTATTCCCGTTCCCACCAAAACCCAATCCACCCACAAAATCTATGCTATTTCCCATTCCCACAGAGATTCATGAGTCCCCCCAGGGCCCTCCTTGGTACTTAGCTTCTCTGGGTCTGTGGATTGTAGCATGATTATCCTTTACTTACCAGCTAATATCCACTTATAAGTGAGTACATACATACTATGCTTATCCTTCTGGGTCTGGAGGGCCTCACTCAGGATGATTTTTTTTTTCTAGATTCAACTGCATCTGCCTCCTAAGGGCTGGGATTAAAAGTTCATGCCACTACTGCCTAGCTTTCTGAAGCTATTATGAATGAGATTTTTTTCCCCTAAGCAAGCTCATTTTTGATGTATAGAAAAATTTAAGGATTTTAGTATGTTGATTTTGTATCTTGCTACTTTGCTGAACATGTCTATCATGTCTAAGAGTTTCCTGGTGAGAATTTAGACTCTAAGTATAAAGCCATATGGCTCACAAATAGAGATAATTTGGGTTCTTCTTTTCCTATTTGTATCTCTTATGTCTTTCTCTTGTCTTACTGCTGTAGCTTAGGCTTCAAGTAGTAAAGAGAGTGGGGGGGGGGCACCCTTGTCCTGTTCTTGATTTTAGGGGAAATGCTTTCAGTTTTCCCCTATTCAGTACAATATTGGCTGTACATTTTTCATATGTAGCCTTTTTTATATTGAGGTGTGTTTTTTCTATGCCTAGCTTCTTCACCATTTATGTCATGAAGGGATGTTGAACTTTCTTGAAGGTCATTATTCCACTGATTGAGATTGAGATATGATTGATTGAGATTGAGACATGATCGCTGTCCCTTTGCATTCATGTGCTGAATTGCACTTACTGATTTGCATGTGTTAAACCAACCTTGCACCCCTGGACTAAAACCAACTTGGTCACAATGTAGGATGTTCTTAATGTGTTCTTGAATTCAATTTCCAAGTATTTTATTGGGGGTTTTTTTCCATAATTACCAGGGAAATTAGCCTACAGTTTCCTTCCTTCCTTCCTTCCTTCCTTCCTTCCTTTCTTCTTTCTTCTTTCTTCTTTCTTTTTTCCTTCCTTTCTTTCTTTCTTGCTTTGTTATCAGGTAATGCTGGCTCTGCAGAATGAACTTGATAGTGTTGGGTGGTAGTGTTTAAGTAGAAGGACAAATCCTAGAGGGACTAGGGTAGCAAAATCAAGCAGAAATAGAGTGAGCCACAAATATAAGCCATTTGTTCATTATACAATAATTATTTAGATAATAATTTCCTTGTGGCCATGTTTTCAAAACGTAGCAAGAAGTAGATGAAATTAACTTTTAAAAGGTATTTTATTCAACTCCATTTTTGCAACCGGTTACCATTTCAACATTTGAACTGTGTAAAAAAACGAGATGCTGCACATTGTTTTCAGGGTAGTACACAGACCCAGTCAGTGCACAAGTAGCCATATTTTGAGTGCTCTGTCGTTATACGTACTACCAACTTGGACTGCAAAGGTCAAGGAATGGTATTTATCAAAGTGTCTCCATGTCTGGGTCACCTTACAAATCATTTGATGGAATCTACCCAATCACATCCTTAGGGAGATACCAGAATTATTCCATTTTACAGGGGATACCAACATAAAGAAGTTTAACCCGTGAAAAGTGTCCAGCATATGACTTACACTCAGCCCTGGGTATACTCAGGCTTAGCACATCTCTATAACGGTGTTGGGCACATACCTGCAGGGATTTTGCACATCAAAGGCACAACGATGCTGATCAGGAAGAAGCCCCAAAGATGCCAACATCAGAGTCATCATCAGTCTACACTACGCGGGACTGGATTTGGAGGTTTTGGAGGCACATAACATGGAAAGTCACCAAACAAACACAAACACTTTCCTCTTTCAGTTGAATGGGAATGGGAAACACCTGTAAGCTGCTCCCCAACAGCAAAGCTACAAAGGGGTACTGCAGGTGGTTCCCAAGGGCACCTGGGGGCATAGATATCTAACCTCTGGTGCAGAAGAGCTCTCACGGAAGCAGCCCCTAGATGGGGTCTCTTTGGCTGGCCAGGCAAGATGGATTTCACACTTTTTGCTGGATCTTTGCTGTCATTCTCTAAAATTGTTAAGAGAGGAAGAGTGGCAAAATCGAAATTAATAATTCGTGACCTGAAAGGGGGACCGTAGGAGTTCCAAATCTGTCTCCACTAAGATCCTTCCCGCTCCTCCTCCGCTCCTCCTCCTCCTCCCCAGCTCACACTTCTCTGCTCCTCCGGGTTGAGCAGCCAGGACCGCGGATGGAAACAGATGTTTACACGGCGCTGCAGAAAGACGTTCTCCCACCCTGGGTAGGGTGCGCGTCTTCTGAGGAGGGTTATGTGGGGCTTAACAGCTTCATATGCAAAGATGCTGGGCCTTTCATATTTCTCTTTTGTTTATTTCTCGCTAGATGATCCCTCACTGGATTCCACGGGGATTTTTGAGACTTTCCCTACCACGTTCCCCACCAGCAGAGCCCACCAAGAAACCGGCTCAGCGGCGGGAATTCAATGCTCTCTGCTTTTGATAACTCGGTATTGTATGGGACAAAGATTCACTCTACCATGAAGTCAGGCTTTATACCACCCAGCTCTACTTTGCAGAGCTGGCGTTTTCAAGTCAAGACGCACTGAGGAGGAGTCGAAAGGCAGGGCCAGCTGCATGCCGGATATTTGCCTATTTCTTTTCTTTTCCTTTTTTTTTTTTTTTTTTTTTTCCTTTCTTTTTCTTCACTCACCTTTCCTTTGCTTTTTTGCTTTTCTTTTCTTTGGGGGTGGGCATGGCTGCTGTGGCCCAGGCTCTGAACAGTCCTCCTGGCACGTGCTTACGGGCTGCTCAACCCTAATGATGCGATCGAGTTTTCTGCCAAATTCTGGAGCTAAAGGGAGAGACAAAAAAGAAATTTTCGTCAACCACCCCCGAATTCATTCCCCAAGGCACTCTGCTGTCCTTGTCAGCCAGTCTCGGGTCGCTAGCGACCCCAAGTGGCCAATTTAAAATAACACGTGTAGAGCCTCCACCCACCCACCACCACCAACACACACACACACCCTTCATTCTGCAAAAAAGAAACACACTTCAAGGTTTTACTCCCAAGTCTGGATAGAATTTTAAAACCACAAAGCTTGAAGAATCTTTAACGCCACCTAGCTCAGCCACCTCATTTTATCATTTTCCTTTTGCATTTCTGAAGATCAAACTCAAGACCTCACACCGAGTGAGTAAACACTCAAAACACTGAGCAATGCCTGGGCCCACCCCGCAACCATCTTACTCCATAGAAGGTAGAGAGTCAGACAGGTAAAGTTGTGTTCCAAAGGTCACACAGTCCAGGAGTGTCATTTAGGAACCAATACAAGGGACCACTCCTAGAGAGTCTACGCTTCTGGGTCTTGGTTTCCTAAGAGAGCCGGGGAAGGCTTTTGTTTCTCCAGACCACAAAACGACAGCTGTGGCAGTTAGGAGACTGCATATCTTAACAGAGTCGAAGTTCGGCTGCATACACTCCCAATGCACATCCTCTCTCTTCCCTTCTATACCCACAACTGACCAGGAAACACAAAATTGAGTCATGGCAAAGAGTCAGGAGGACACAGCATTTGGTAAACACAGATGAGATTCTTCCTCCCAGAGTGAGGGGGCAGTGTGGGTTGGATTTCCACCCTCATAACAGCACGGAGAAGACACTATTGTTCCCATTTTACAAATAGGAAAATGAAGGCCCATAGACATGAAGTCACTTGTCTGTAATCAGGCAATGACCAGATTGCAAAACCTATTTTCATACAATTTTATTTATGAATGTGTCAATTTGCCCAGCCATCAAATAGGATAATAAAGTTTGTGTGTAGAGTCAAAAGATACTAGTGTTAGACAGGGTCCTTTGTAAAGCCCTCCTTCAAACAAAATAAATGCACAAGACAAAAATGGCTGATGTCTACCTGCATGTATAGTCAGGCTCAACACCCACAGTTCCCGTATCTGCAGATTCAAGTTGGTATGGCTCAAGAAAACTCAGGGGGAATGATTGGATCTGAACTGAGCATGAATGAACATTTTTCTTTTCCTTATGATTATTGCTTAAGCAACACAGTGGATAAACCAATTACACTGTAGTAATACATTAAGAGTAACAAGTGACCTAGAGGTGATTTTAAATAAACGAGATGATGTGGGAGGTGATACACATTTCTTATGAGAGACTGGACCACTTACAGATTTGAATATCCACAGGGATCCTATAACTACCATCCTATGGATACATAGGGAAAACAGAACATGGGCACTTGTGTGGCCAACGCAGGATTGGGAACAGAGTTCCACTTAGTATTTGCAGCATTAGGTCCTATTTCTATACTTCGTTATAGTTATCCTGTAACAGGAATTTTAGGGTTTGTTTAGCTCAAGATAGAAGTTTATTTAAGTTTGGTGGTCAGTATTGCTGTGTTGCTGCTGTTCAAACCACAATGTGCTTCTTCCATTTTAAAGGTATTTCTAAATTTCTTAATTATGTTTATATGGGGAGGGGGTCAGTGAGTGCAATGCCTACAGAGGCCAGAAAAAGGCATCAAATCCCCTTTGGCTAAAGTTCCAGGCTAACCCACATGGGTTCTGGGAACCAAACTCTGGCCTCTACGAGAGCAGTATGTGCTCTTACCTGCTGACCTATCGCTCCAGAACCTCAAAATGTGTTTCTAAGCTCAAGTCCCTCTTCAAGAGATAGACAGAGACATATCATCCAAAGTCTGTTCCCAAACCAGTCAAGAAGAGACCTGGGGTCTCTATAAATTTTAAATATGACATCATAGATACATTTAACTGTGTCTATTGTCACGCTTTGCCACTACTGGAATAGTTTCAAATTAGACGCAGTTGACTTTTAACTCAAATATCACCATAGCATCCAAAAGTTTCAAGAGAAGGTAGCAAATTTCGAAAACCCCTATACCGGTCCCGGGTGTACATCCAAAGAACTTTTAGCACACCACACAGATCCCTGAGCCTCCGCTTATACTACAGCACTATCCGCAGCAGCCAAGTTATGGAATCATCCTAGGTGTCCATCAACAGATGAGTGGATAAAGAAACACAATATTCCTTATTTAGCCATAAAAAAAAAAAAGAATGAAATTATGTCACCTGCTGGAAAGAAGATTCAACTAGAGACCCATCATATTAAGCAAAATAAGCTAGACTCAGAATGACAAATATTACATGCTGTCTCTCACTTGTGGATCACAGAATGCATGTAGAGGCAACCATACATACAGAGGGAGAGAGAGAGAGAGAGAGAGAGAGAGAGAGAGAGAGAGAGAGAGAGAGAGAGAGAGAGAGAGAGAGAGAGAGAGAGAAAGGGGGGCTAGAGGAAAGAAAGAAACTGGTGAGGATGAGAAAGGGAGTGTGAAAAGAAAGGGGAGGGCATGGGGAGTGGATGTAGTCAAAACTGAAATAAATTTGACTTGAAATAAATTATCTTAATAAACCTGTCACTGTGTATAATGAATGTACACCAATGTGGGCAGGGGGGCACTGTCAAATTCAATCTGCTCCCAGGAGATCCCATTTTTCCTAAGACAAAAACCAGACCCGTTGACTTGATTCAAAAACAGAAACAGAAACACCAGTCACCTACCCTGTGTGTCACCTTTCCATGACACCTCTCACTCTGTCTCCTTTCATCAGCGGACTAGACCTGCACCCCCTGTCCCTATCCCACCCCCTGCCCCACAGTAGGACACTGCTCCCACTTGGCAGCTCTTTCTTAGGCACAGACAGCACAACCTTTGCTGTCTGCCTGAAGCACCATGGAGACCATCTGGAATTTTCCCAGTGCAGACACTGAAGTTACTGCAGGAGAATAGGAGGTAATAGGAATGACAGAAACATGAGGTCAGATTGATTTACGATGCACACGCAGTTCTGGAGCCAGTAAGTCCCCTGTTCTAGAAGAAGATAGAAAAGCTAGTGGAAATAGTCACAACCCTTGTTTAAAAGCATACTTGTGCCATGCTTGAAACTCAAACAAATATTACTATGTTCCAATCCTAGAATTCCACGACTACTAATTTGCCAAACTGAAATAACCTAACATGTGGGTAGTAACTTACAAAGATGCTCATTGCTGACTTACTCATAATTACAAAAAGTGAAAAAACAATGGCTCAAACCAAGAAGCAAGGTGCGCACCAACGAGGCTAAAGGTACGGCCCCAATAGAGTAGAATAAAAAATGTAGAGATCAAAAGAGTTTTCAACCAAAACTGTGTTTTTAATGATAACAAATGAAAAAGTAGAAGGAATTTTGAAGGACTTTAGTGGGAAAATGGTGCACTTGTTGAGACCAGACATTTTAAACTGAAGTAAGAGAAGTGTCACCATGAAGAGGGGGTTGGTAGGTTAATGTCACCACGTGTTCCCACCACCAAGACACCTTGCCAAGTGTATGTCACACGTGGTCATAGACTGAACCCTCTGAAATCATGAGCCAAAATAAAAAATTCCTTCTAGTAAGTTCTTCTCTTGGATATTTGGTTACAGCTGCACAGAGGTAACTAATAGCAACTGTCCAGCACAACTACCTCTTGCCAATTTCTTAGCAGTAAATGGATTAACTGGATAACAAGTTACATTCCCTCATTATTTGAGAATGTTGCTGACAGGCAGGGTTTCCCTAGTTGACAGGCTGGGTTTCTCTAGTTGACAGGCAAGGTTTCCCAGTTACCTCCAACTGTCGACTCAACACAGCCTAGAGCTAACTAAGGCATTGTCTAGATCAGAGTAGCCTGCGATTATATCTGTGGGAAACTGCATTGATTGTTAATTGATGTAGGAAGCCCCACCCCCAGTCCACTATGGGTGGTTACATCCCAGAGCAAATGGTCTTGAGCTGTATAAAAAAGCTAGGTAAAGATAAGCCTGAGCGAGCAAGCCAGCAAAAGTAGCTCCGTGATTTCTGCTTCAAGGTCCGGACTTCCCTCAATGATGGGCTGCTTTCTTCCCCATGTTGCTTTTAGTCAGAGTATTTTATCACAGCCGCAGAAAGGAAATTAGAACACGGGGTTTATGTGAATTCACTGAACTGATATGCATTGGATACTCATGATGCCCTCTTCTGACAGATGAGAGATACAAGATTCCCTACAAGTTATGGGCCTGGCATTCTGGCAATGGCCAAATGTGCATAATATCAACTCTGCTAAGCACTGTGCTCACACTGACTTGGTGGCTATCTGAGATAGTGATTCTCCTAATCTGTGATGGCCAACCCATAAAGGAATACACAGCAGTACCCTGATGCTCAGATATCTAGAAAGGTCCTCCTTACTCAAGACCCATGCATTGGTGATGAATGCTAGAAGCCACCATAAGCTTTCTGGAAGAGCATTGCAAATAATATATAAAAACAATCACACTCACATTAGTCAGGGCCAGCAGAGTCATATGATTCGGAGACATTCCCTCCAGCCTGTCAAGTGATGCAGATGGCTGGAGAGACTTGAAAGAGAGCTGTGGTAGGGTTGGTGAGAATTAATCATGTCTTCTAAATAATAAACTCTCAGAAACGTGCTCTAGGGGACCACTCTTACCTAGCCTGGGGGTTGGAGCTCATTTTTGTTTTTTTTTTTTCAAGTGAGTAATAAAAGCATTAGCATAAGCCACAATGGTTTTACATTTGTTAAGCTTCCTCTATAAATAACTTGAGATCTGAAAGTACTGAAGCAGAAAAGAAATGTTCAACAGGAAAGAATCCAAAGAGGAGAGAAAAAGTCAACTCACCGGTTTCCCAAGACTACACTGCCCCCCCAACCCCCACCCCACCCCTACCCCTACCCTACCCCTACCCCACCCCCACCTCACAGGCTTTCCCAGGTAATCTATGGTGTTGCCAGCGTGATCAACCAGAAAACTTCCCCGCCTTTCTATAACCTGTATAACTTCTTTCCGGATATGGATTTCAACTGGGCTTAAAACTGTCACTAAATCTCCAAAAGATTCATCAAAAACCAAACAACAGAACGGAAAAGGGTTTGAGGCTGAAGGTAAAAGATTAAGGCCAAAGGTTCTGTCCTGAGGAACTGTTGTTTGAACAGGAAATCAAATGACCTAAGGTGGTTGCCAGAGGGAAGGAAGGAATGGCCATAAATCAAGGAAACAACACACTCCCCATTGCTCTCATGCCCATGGAAAATTCTCAGAGAAAACTCAAGAAAATGAAAATAGAACCAGCCCCAAATACATCCCAGATGTCCACTTTTGACTCCCAAGAAATGGGAGAAAGAAATGGAAAAAATTATTTAAAATAAAAGTGAACTACTTGGGATGTGCCCCCTCACTTTGCCCTCCAAAATGAATCTTCTCTAATTTTAAGCCAAATAGCAAATTCAGCAATTGCTGCTTTGTTCACAGAATGTGTCTGCATACATTTCCCTTCTCCAGCTGTGTCCATGGCTTTGAGGAGAGAAACCAGAATTCATCCCTACACCAAGGACACAGTTGCCAGTGGATGCTCAGTACGCGGTTACTGGTTGACATAAAGTGGGAGGTTGACGTAAAGTCAGACTTTCTTTTTTGGGACTACCAGCCCACAAATAACAACATATTTTAGATTTTAAACTAAATTTTAGATGTATTTAATTTATGTGTATGAATGCTTTTTGCCTGCATATATGTGAGCACCATGTGCGTACCTGTTTGACCCCCTGGAACCGGAGTTATAGATGGTCGTGATGTAATATGTGGGTGCTAGGAGTTGAACCCAGGTCCTCTGTAAGAGCTGCAAATGCTCTTAACTGTTTAGCAATTTCTCCAGCCCCCTAAACATAATTCATAATAGATTATCCCTAGTTCCTCAAATTTCTGATAATAAAAAATGGACTGAAAAAGAAAAACTTAGAAAATAGATTTCTTGCAATCATTCATGTTCAAGTTGCTCTATTTTGACAAAAAGTTCATGGATTGAACCAAGAAACTCATGAATAAATATAAAAATAGAAAAGTCTATTTTTATAATGTTTTAGGTCAATTTCTTTAATTTTTAAGGCTTTTGGAAAATAAATTTGAGTTGTGCAATGCTCCCATTTTAAGACTTTCAATTTTTTAATATCTGTAGTTTATTTTGACGTACTTCTATATATGTATGATATGTGTGTGTGTGTGTGTGTGTATATGTGTGTGTGAGAGTGTATGTGTGCGTGTGTGTGTGTGTGTGTGTGTGTGTGTGTGTGTATGTGTGTGTATGCATGAATGTATGTGTAGTCTTTACTTTAGCCCCTAGGGTAGTTTAGTTAAGGTCTTTGAGAAACCCAATGATCTCCTTTTGTGGAAAAACCTAACTTAGACCTTGTTTTGAATCTTTTTTGCATCAGTAAATAGAGAATTCTCATCCATGATCCACCTAGCATGCTAGCCAATCCTATCACTGACCACACAAGCCTGCAGCAATCTTTGCTTGCCATCTGAGAAGGCCAAGGAGCAGAGAGCTAAGGCCTCATCACAACCAAGAGACTAGACATATGACTCATCCATTCCACTAACTAATAACTGTTAAAATGTGAACAACAAAACTCTTTTTAGCTTCACAGTATCACTTGAGAGCAACCTCATGGAAAAGGGAGAAATCAATGCTTTCTTGGGATCTGTTACCTTGGATGAAAGCAGCACCCATCAAAACCACAAGACAATGGTAAATGTTTGTTTTAGTCAGCTTCACATTGCTATAATAAAATAATTAAAGTAATTAACTCCATAATAAGAAAGGATTTTATTTTGGCTCATGACTCTGAAGGTAGCACCATTGTTTTGGACCTCATGCAAAAGCAGGCCATCAAAGAAGAACAGGATGGAATTAAACCATTTACATAAGCCAGGAAACAAAGAAGAGGACAGGCCTGAATCTGTCATCTCTTTTGATGGCAATCCACCAACAACCTAAAGAATTCCCTTAAGACTCCTAAAGGTCCACAGCACCTCTCAGTAATGTCACTCTAGAGATGAGCCCTATCTAACACATTGGGAACATTTGAACATTCACTGGGTCCCACTGCATTATGATAATGGCTAATGATCATTCCTTGTTCAACCTCTTCCTACTGTCTCTTTTACCACCTTCCTTGGGTACAACAGATCACCTTAAGTTTTTGAGCTTTACAGATTCCATGTGGTTGACATATCTGTGAATGATCTACTATATGCACCTAGGAGTCAAGCTTCTCTATCACATTGGTATTCTCTGTGTAGTCCTCAACTACGGTACCATTCATGGAACTAGGCAAGAAACAGGTCCAAGGTCTCCTCTTGCTCTCTATCTCTCACTTTCTCCCTCCCTTCCCCTCTCTCTTTCTCTCTCTCTTTCTCCCTTTCTCTCTCACACACACACCACAACAAACCATACATATCTCCAGATTCAGATTCAGGTCTAACCAATCCATCTTTCACCCAGTGATAAAGGATGCACAGTTGGGAGCTTGCCCAAACATCACTTAGTCAAACAGTTCAACAGTTCCTCATTCCTCATTGGCTGTTGATCTCTAGGCATGTACTCCACTGGTTAAAACTGAGAGAAAGTGAAAGACTAGCAACCCAAATCTCTACCAGAATACTCTATACACAGCAAGATCATTTTTTCTAGCAATATGCAGTGAGATGGTAACATATTTACAATCCAGTTGCAAGTGAAAACAGCTTCATGTTCCAGGATATGTACTTTCCTTTTACATGATGAAGGACCTGGCAGAGAGGCAGAGACACCACATTAGCTAATTGGGATAGCAGAGAAATATATCTCCCTAAATGTATACCTGCTTTTCTCAAAGAAATGGCATTCCTGAAGATTTCTAATTTTATTATCCTTTCAAAATGCTTTACTTTGAACAAAAACACCTATGGTCAGTTTTTTTTTTAATGTTTCTATAATAATTTGAGTATTTTCTCTTTCCAAGGTTCTAAGCCATACCTCATAGGAGTAAAGTGCAAGGCACAGATATAATTTCAAGGTTTTTTTTTTAATCATGCCATAGATGTTAAAACATATGGAAACCAGGTAAACTTCACTTTAGTGATATATTTTATTTAATCCAACATGCCAAAATATTATCATTTTAGTGTGAATATAATAAAAACATTAGTGATATGTTTACATTCTTTCTTTTGTACTTACTCCTCAAAGCACGCTGTATACCATATGTTTAGAGATTTGGTTGCATTTCCTGCTTAAAGTATGTATTAGCCCATTATTCTTCTCTATAGTGAAATACCCAAGGCTGGAAAACATCAAGAAAAAAAGCTCATTTAGCGTTCGTTTGTTTTAGAAGCTGAAAATGCAGTCAGCCATAATTCTGGCTCTGGCGTAGTACCCTTGGTTGCATTGCCTCATAGCAGAAGGCATGAGTATGTATGAGAGGGAGAGTTAACAGAGACAGGAAGCCAAAGAGAGGGAGGTGGCTAGCAATGACCTCTCCTTTTAAAGGGCCCAGCCCTGCAGCACTACCACATAGAGAACCACGTTTCTAAACTATGAGCCTTCAGGATATAAACCACATTCCTCATAGCACCACATTTAAGAAGTCAATGGGCGCATGTGGCTAGTGTCTCCTGCAATGGCCAGGACAGCTCTATAGGCTAGCATCAGAAGCAGCGACATGCCAGGAAAGAATCAACAGACTGTATGTCTCGCCTAGTGTATTTAGACTTTAACATCCTTGCATCATTCTGTTTTACAGTTAGGATTGCAAAGGTGCCTGTCTAGAAAGTAAATATATACCCTTTAACTTGTCTAAGGCTTAGTGAGCCATCATCATAGATTGACTGGCAGCTGAAGATAAGATGAAAGAAGATGAGCTTTCCCACACGGGAAGCATGGACTATGACAACATAGGGCACTGAAAGAACACAAGCTTCCTGAAATGACGTTGATCTGATCCTAAAGGTAAGCTGAGAACTTGGCATAGGAAGTAGAACAGGCAATAGATACGCAACAGTGCAGCCTCTCTCTGGAACAGGGGTAAGCTAGAGGTGTCACAAGCTACATCCTGAATCCCTGATAGGGACTGGGATGACCAAGTCAGTGGAGGACATGGAATGAACAATAAGCTGGAGAGTTAGGACCATCGAATCTGAGCAAGCCCAGTCTAGCTGCACGATGGCGGGTAGACTGGATGGATAGAGTAGCTAGTAATATGAGGACCAATTAGGAAAAAATAACAATGTCCACATGAGAACAGAAGGTACCTGAACCACATGGTGGATGGTGATGGAGATGGTTTGGAGACATTGAGGAAGAACAGACATGATTTATAAGTTTTGTACCCAGTGCCCTAGAGCATTTGAGAGGGTGACTACTCATGACCATGAACAATGGAGGCCATGCTATCTGCAGAGAGGAGCCTTAATTACTGTTAAGGATCAGCAACTTCAGCTTATCATGTCAGTCCAAGCCAGGGATAAATCTTAAGTCTGAACCTCCCCATAGGCAGCCCAGTGTTCCTATCTAGAACTCTATGCTTCTCAGAACTCAGGTTCCACACTGATCTCTGGCCTTGGTTTGGAAATCCAAAGAAGTTTCACCCACCTATGGCCCTTGTCCTGATGTGCCTGTCCTATATGAACATACAACTGCCATTCTGTCCAATTTGCCTGCCTTAATTTTTCCCTACTGTCATAAGAGGGGGCCATTTCCCATCATTCCTCTTAAATATTGTTTTCCTCTAACTTAATATCAGACTGGCTCAGGAAAGTAATTTCAGCAATACCAAAGAGCTCGTATTTTCCTTCTAGTGCCAAAATCATATTTCCAGCAAATGGAATTTCTGTCCTAAGTACAAATGTGCAGCACACAGCAGAAAGTATCAGAGATGCGATTCCCGCTTCTAGATTACTTGGTCATTTCCAAGGCTCTCCAGGGGTTTCCGGTGCCTCTAAATTAGTGCCTCAGTTTCTGCCTTGTACCAGGCTAGACTTTTCAGAGCCTGGTCCTCCCTTGTGGCTCCAGCTATTCCCATCCCAGGCTCAAAGCCTACTTTCCATCTACTACTGACCTACCCTGGGCCCCCTCTTCCTCTCTCTTTGCCTTCACCTCTGGGATCTTGGTTCTTTATTTCCTGCCTGCTCTTCCTCCAGAAACACATTCAGGTCTAGCCCAGCTCCACTCCAGAATGAGACCAGTGCCTCCCTAGCAGCTCTTCCAAACCTTGTCCTAGGCCAGGCTACACTGTTGGTACATGACCCCTAGACTAATGGCAGCTGTGGCACATTCTTCTTTACCCTTTTTGCACTCCAGCAGAGTTTAGTACAGGAGTTGAAGAAATCGAGTTGCAGTCTTGTTTTTGGTGGTCGGATAGTGTGGAGTGATGAGAAGATGCAAAAAGGTCTGTCCAAATGCTAACCTTGGTAAACACCTGAATGTGACCTGACTTAGAACTGGGCTCTTTGCAGCTTTAGTTAAGCTAAAGATTTCAGGATGAGATCACTTTGGATCTAGAGTAGGCCCTAAATCCAATCACCATTATCTTTATAAGAGATAAGAGAAGGGGATTTGAGACACAGAGAGACACTCGGGGGTATGAGGGAGAAGATTTTGGGAAGACAAAGGCAGAGATTGGAAGGATATGTCTCCAAGGATTCCTGGAGCCTCCTCTTGCTGAGCAGCATGGAAGAGCTCTGTTTCCAGAAAAAAAAAAAAGTAGACCTGCTGGTACCTGGATTTCAGACCTTCTCTAGAATTATTGGAGAACACATTTCCGGTAATTCAAAGCATCGCATTTATGGTGATTAGATACAGAAGTTCCAAAAAAAAAAAAAAAAGGTGGGGGTTCTTAAAAGAAAACATGAACATATATATACTAGTGTACTTGGGCAAATTATTCACTTTAAACTTGATTTAATTTGAGAAGTTCCCATAAAATTCTGACCTGCTTCATCCCAACTTAGGAAGCCCTGCCTGGCACCTACCCCTAACAGGGTGAATCATCTGCTGTGGGAAAGCAGCATCTAGAAGAAAGTAGCAAGCTCCCCCGCTTCCCCTTCCCCACGGTGGTGGAGTCACATCTTTCAGTGGTCTGAGCCAACTTGCCTCACCCAAGCCTGTGGCCCCAGGCTTCTCCTGTCTGCCACTCAGTCCCTCAGGTGAGTTCTTTGCCGTTCAAAAATGGTCCCCTGTTCCCAGTTGTGACTGTCACCCTCTTAGGTATGTCTTCCTTAACACAGCCAGGCTTGCAGAATACAGAATCCAAGAGCATGCAACGGGTGACCACTGTTTCCACATGTCACACACATAATCAATATGCTGAAATGATGACAATCACTAATTCACAGTTTCAGTCGTTAAAGGAGAAAGGAGTGTTGATATCTTTCCAAATAACATGTCATGTTTAAAAATCGCACATGATTCCTCAAAGCATTGTCTTATTGACTTCTTCAACACACACTGAAGAGCAACCTCGGTAAAAATTAAGGCATACTGCTCTCCACAAACGGCATATCATTTGTGATATATGACTTTTAAAGCTAATGTCCAGCCCTACCAGCATTTGTTGGCTAAATGTGCTAAGGAAGTAGAAAATGTACCTGCTCTAACTTAGCCAACACTCCCCCTCACTGTTTTTCTCTCCACAAAAATATATTAGATTTTGGAAATGCAGTAAGGACAAACGAAGAGAGCCCACGTTTCTGGGACGCTGCACGAGTTTCTCATGATTGCGTGTGTGTCAGTGCAAAAATGAGGAGTGTGCCAAAAAGCAATATTAGTCCTTTTGTCTGTGCTAGAGGGAAAGGCTCTATTGAGAACTCCAGGGATTATTGCTGTAGTTTTGGCACAAGTCAGTAATTTTCTAGAAGGTCAAAGGGCCTGAAGCAGATGGTGGGCTTCCTCTGACTCACAACCATGACGTCCTTCCCAGCCAATGTTGGCCCAGGCCTTGCTATCTTCTGCCTGCTCCTGCCAATGCCTCCTATCCAGTCCTATGCCCCCTCAGGTTGTGCCCCCTGGCCCATCCGTCCAGAGATGTGGGAGCCACAGGTCATGCTGTCAATCATGTCACCCCGTGTTTAAACTTTCCTCTCACTATTTGCCTCCCTATGGTAGCAATATGTACCTGATCTCAAATCATATCAATGCAAGTTAATGTCTAGCTCATTTCCTGAATGGGTGTACCTGTCATTTGCTATTCATAGAGCCTCCTAGCTCCTTACTTTGGAACATTTCAGTCACTTTCCTTCAGGTTTTGTTGTAATTTAACCTATTTGTTTACTTTGGGCATTTTTCAATTTATATTTTAAAATCCTGGGAAGATTAAACAATAGTAAGTTCCTCAAAAGCATGATGCAACCTCGAGAGAGAGAGAGAGAGAGAGAGAGAGAGAGAGAGAGAGAGAGAGAGAGAGAGAGAGAGAGAGATGTTAATGGTGTTGTGGTGACAGAGTAATTCCTTGTTCATAGCAGGTCTATGCCAAAACATAAGGCTGGGATGTTGAGATGTCACCAAGTGAGCAATTTACTCTCCAAATGTCAGCCAAAAGAAAATATATGGATGTGAAAAAAGAAAAACAATGTAGGAAATTTTCAAAATAAAACCTTGAGAGAATTGGGTTCAACTTGGATAAACTATCCTAAAGGAACAGGTCTTGGTAGGGAGGTGGGGGGCACTACAGCCTGGAGTCTCTGAAGTCTCAGTCTTATAGCCTTGATCTTTCTCTTCCTCCCCCATGCTGATCTGGTGTCTCCTTCCTGTACAAGAGTACAATGTTGTCCACACTCCACATGCCTACAGTCACACCTCTGATTAGCAGTCTACTTCTCCCAGGCAAATTAAGAGCACTAGGTGGTTGGGCTAGAACTAGGCACAAAAATGGTGCCCAAAACTTTGACCTAGAGAGAAACAGTAAAGAAATAAGGTAATATATAAAAATAAAGTATCTCTTCTTTCAGAGCCATATCCTTGGAAGAACTGAACTGATATGAGTTGGACTATGTGTGTGTACACACACACACACACACACACACACACACACACACACACAGGTTTTACATATAAAAGAAAACTTGTTTTTCCGAATCTGGCTTATTTCCCTTAACATAATGATTTCCAGTTTTACCCATTTTCCTGGGAAAAAAAATGTCATTATTTCATTTTTTCTACTCTATTGTATATCTTTATCACATTTTCATTCTTTATTCATTCACTGATAGACATCTAGCCTGGTCCACATCCTGGCTCTTGTGCATTAGCACAGATATACAAGTATCTCTATAATGTTGACTTAGAGTCCCTTGGGTACATACCCAAGGGTGGGGTATATGGTAGCTTTAGTTTTAGTTTTCTTGAGGAAATCTGATTTCCATGATGGCAGTTTATATTCCTAGCAGCAGCAGCAAATAAGGATTCTTCATCCTCACCAGCATTTTCTTAACAATCACCATCTTGCCTGGAGCAGCACGGAATTTCAAGTTTTAACTTACAATTCCCCGGTAACTAAGGATGCTAAGCACTTTCCAGGTATCTATTGTTCGCTTGTATTTCTTTTAAGAAGGGTCTATTTAGTTCATAAGTCCATTCAGTGATTGGAAAATTTGGGTTTGGTACTTCATTTTTGCAGTTCTTTATATATTTTAGCTGCTAATCACCTGTCTGCTGTATACCTGGTAAAGACTTCCTCCCGTCTGTGATCTGTGTCTTCAGTCTGGTGATTGTTTACTTAATCATGCAGAAGTTTTTAATTTCATGAAATAGTGTGTGTGTGTGTGTGTGTGTGTGTGTGTGTGTATGTGTACTGAAAAGGGGCTAATAAAAGAGGAGAAAAGATAAAACTATAATAGAGATGAACATGTGTAATATACAACATATTGATGAGAAAACAGAAAGATAACTGGAAATCAGCTAGCAGGATAGGGACACAGGGGAGGGCAGTGGGGAGAAGAATAAAAAGTAACAACATTTTATGTATGTGTGTGTGTGTGTGTGTGTGTGTGTGTGTAAAGATACCCTGATTGAACCCATGTCTTCATATGCTAGCTCTCAAAATTAACAATTTTACAAAATGGACTGAGCTTACCGAAGCTCAGGTTTAGCTCGAGAAATCAAGAATCTGCAGTAAGAGAAACAGACTGTAACATGAGTTTGTCTGGATAATATCTCGGCAAAGAGACCAAGGGACACGAGCACTTTGCAAGGCAGGTCATGGTCACACCAGAAGTGCAACTACAGTAAGTCCCAGGAGGCACCAGCTGTGGGGCTATCCCCTGACCACACCACACTCAGACACATAAGGAGACTGCTAGTGTCCAGTCTGGTCATCTCGGTGATCCAATAGGTTTGCAGGGCCCCAAGCAGATCTCTGCTCCATGTTATGGCAGACAAAAAATGAAGCTTTGCAGCCAAGCATTATATAACCCTGAAACACAAGAAGTTTCAAAAATAAACGTCTCGGGTGCTCAGTGAAGCCGAAGAGGAGGAATTTTATAGCTATTTCACCTCAGGCCACCTCCCACCTACTTTGTTTCACACCATCTTTACACCTATCACACCTGCCATGCCCTTTAATAACATCTCTTGTCAGCTGCAGAGCCTCAACACTTCATAATTCAAAACACCTTCCATCTTAAATTGGCCTCTCAGAAGCATTTCTGTTTCCACAATACGCTTCCTATTGTGTAACATGTTGATCTATGTACATTGCCTTCTGTCTCTTCAGAATCTGCTTCCAAACCCTTGAACTATTGCTGCAAATGGAAGGTGTGGGGAAAAGATCATGATTTTTATTCCTGCTAAACCCTTCTCGTTCCCACCTTCTAGCAAGAACCATTAGAGACGTCATGGAGAAATGGAAGCCATACAGATTTTGCAGACAGGCCAGGGGTTATAAGACTTTGGCAAGTATTCACTTAACTTAAATCTAGTTAAATGACAGTATTTGTGCCAGCCTCCAAAGGCTGTCCTCAGTAATGTATAATATAAAACATGCAGAATGTCCAGCCCATGTGTGTAACAGCATATACTCAAAACACATCTGTGTCAAGGTTCTCTAGAGAAAGAGAAACAAATGGGACACGGGAAGAGATTTATTACAAGTCACTAACTCAAATTATTATAGAGATCGGGAAGCCTCACGGAAAGTCATCTACCAGCAGGAGACCCAGGAAAGCTGGCCATGTCACCCAAAGTCAAGAGCTGAGAACACCAAGAGCATATCCACATGGCAGCTCAGACAGCCAAACAGAGAGGTCAATCTTCTTCCACCTTTTTGTCCTACTCAAGCTCTAAACAGATTGGCTGCCACCCCCTTATTTGGGTAAGAATGGATCTTCTGCATCCAGTTCCCCAGTTCAAATGCTATCTCATCTGAAACACCCTCAGGAAAAAATGGTGAGCCAGCTAGATGGGGTAACTCACAGTCCAGGCAAGCCCTTAGATAGTGAATCGTGGTGATGTCAGTTCCCTTTCGACTTGTAATAGTAGAAGCTGATGGCTACTGAATACTTACATCATCCAAGGAGGTTCTGACAACCTGAGAAAAGAATGATAGCAACAGAAAACGAAAATGAAAACTCAGGCACTTAATTGGGAATCTTAGAATTGTAAGTCTGAGAACCCAGATACCAGTAGAAACCACAATACAGTGAGTTAGCAAGGGGGTTGTTGGGTCCTTATAAGGGTAGAAGAAGGAGAGTTGCACAGGTTATCTATCAAGAAATAATTCACCCTGCCCTTTATATATCTGCACAGACCAACTCAAAACACACCACTGTTCTAGGAAAGAGGGAGGGACTACTGAATGCTGCATCTCCACTTCAAGTTCCCAACAAGGGCCACCACAGCAAAGATGGAGGCCCTCATGTCAACTATCTTTCACACTTGCCATGTGCTTTACTGTAGAAATGCCTTAATCATCCCAGGAGCCCTACAAGATGGCTTCCATTTACAGAGGAACCTTGGAAGGGGAAAAAAAGAGTTGAAAATGGCAAAGTCAAATATTGAAAAACTTCATTCTAGAAAAATAGCTAAGGTGACCCTCCCACAAACGAACTTTGAGCAGTATACCTTTGAGCATGCAAACCCATTTGAAAAGGTTTGGGAAAGGCACTTGGAACTCATTGAAATATCAACAGATGAGGAATGAGCCAGCTCCTTCAATTGCTACTTTTGTGACTATTGATAGACACCCTTCACAGGTCACAATGGTGATTAAGACTACGTTATGTTTTCCCTTCTCCTTATAATGAATGGGTCTGCTGAGCTGTGACTACCGATCCTGTAACCAGAGAACGTTAAGATCACTGTGTCTTTTCCTGAAAGATAGGTTACCACATCTGCACTGAGAGAAGAAACCTGTAAATGTCCTGCCAAAAAGCCTTTCCATTTGGAAATTTGCCCTCCTTATTTATATACACAGAAAGGACAAATTTTAACTTAAAAGCAGTTGTCACCATAGAGTCACAATTTGAAATATTTGAAAGACTGTGCCTTCTCTTGTATGACCAGTCACCTGTTCAAAGGCTTGGCTATAAGCAAAACTCCCCTGCATACCTCCACAGCATTACCATACAGACCCACAGTGGGGGGAAGAAGACACATCACCACAGGTTAAAAAGCTATTCTCTGGCATAATATATATCCAGCGACATACTTCTGACTCACAGTAATCAAAATAAATTAACCCAGGCCTCATCTAGAGAAAACACTGGGTTTGCATTCTGATCTAACTGTGAAATGTCCACCCCACTATCTCACAGGTTAAAGCCTTGGTCCCTGGTGGTAGTACTAGTTTGTCAGGTTCTCGAAACTTTAGGACATAGTAGATCACTAGGGTAAGTACTTATGGATTTCTTGTCCATGATCTTTTCTCTCTTGCTCTCTGATTCCTACCAGATGTGAGATGAACAACTCTCCCAGGCTACATGTTCCATGTCCTACACAAGTGCATGAAGTCAAGAGATTATGGATGGAACCCTCTAGAACCATGCGCCCAACAAATCTTTCTTACTTTATGTTATCAATGCCAGATGTTTTATCACAATCACCAAAGGGAAAAAAGTGCCTAATCAGATTGACATGTTCTGAAACACTGCCTTCAACAGAGCTGAGTCATTTTGGTTGGAATTCCTTCCCTCAAACATGACTACAACATTGATACTATTTCAAGGTCCATTGCAAATATTGAACTTTGGAAGGCAGGTTACCATCGTGGTTAAGAGATCAGATGCTAGAGCTAGGCTTCCTGGGTTCGTCTCATCTCTGTCACCTTCTAGATGCATGTCATTGCCTAAGCCATTTATTCATTCATTAACTGGAAAGAAATGAAATTCCAATACCACAAGGTTGTTATAAAGAGTAAGTTGATAAATCTATGAAAAATGTGTAAAATGGTGTTTGCCATAGAGTTGGTGTTTATGTGCTTGGTAGAGATATTATGGGGAAGCACTTGAAAAGCCCATACTGTCACCCAAAGACACCAGAGCCCTGTAGGGTGAACCTTAGGCAGAAGCTGTGAATTTTCCAATAAGCTCTTCAAAGTTTGCTTTTGGAGCACTTCAAAATATGCCCCTTCAATTACTGATTCAGAACTACAGTATATGTAGTTAAAAATCTTAAATGTTGCTGGAGTCCTGTGGGCCCTTACCCTGCTGTCTGCCACCCCAGGGCATTGACTTTAACTCAGATGGAGAAGATGACTGAAGGCACGTGCTGTAACAAAAGCATGTGTTCTGATGCACAAGTTATACCATGCCTGGCTCACAGCTCATCAGTCTACACTGCCACTGTTAGAGACAGATGCACAAAAGTCTAGATCACAAAAAGACACATATTCATGACTGCAAAGTTCACATTTTCTGAAAATCACTGTGGAGTTTACCCTATGCCATTACTGAGTCTATTCCTGAGACTTGACAGCTAAGCAATCTACACATCATGACTTGTCTTAACAAATTGTAATCTGAAGTCCACACCCCCAAAAAAATTTTAAGAGATACACACACCTACATTAAATATTCTTCAAAGCTGGCTGGCATTGTAACATCAATAGCAGTGGAAAGCTGGGATGTTATAGGTTGAGAATCCAGTTGTTCTGAGTTCACTTCTGTGTGTGACTTAATATCCCTGTGACGGTTAACTAAATAATTTTGTTTTATGCAAGCAGACACCCAACTTCCATCAACCCAAAAGTTAAAAATGTCATCAGCTAGCTCCTGAGGCCTGCAATGGAGACCTCTCTGCTGTAACCTAGCTACCTGATGCTTTCAACAATGTACATGGAAAAGTACCTATGCATGACTATCTTACATTTCTATAAAAACTTCATGAAACTCTTACGGCATTGGAACATGGCATTTGGGGTAGCCTGAATCTGTGCTCCTCATATTTAGCTCCAAACTAAACCATGTCTTTTTCCAGAACTGTGGGTTTTGTATCACCAAAGTCAATGACTTTGTCTTCAAACACTCAATAGCCAGATGCTTGCCATATGCACACAGTTTTGCTATGTCATGTGAGAGCCACTGGCTGGAGACAACAGCAGACACCCGTGTAACTGTCTGTGACCATCCTCCCTGTGAGCTACTTCTAGCACTCAGGACAGTCTCAGGATGACCTGATTGCAATACGCTCCATAAAGATTTGTTCGAAGTGGGGCTTCTAGCCACCTTCACACACGTATGGTGTTTACGCTTTAAGCTATTTCCCACAACAGGTATTTTTACTTACACTCTTTATTTTACAACTAATGAAACTGAAGTCCCTTTTGTTTCTAGGACACAAACCTACACCTGTGTCTCTGAGATTCAAGTATGTAATGCCACTGTGTCCACATAAAACATAAGAAGCAGCAGAGCTGAGGTGAGTCTCAATTAGAAGGCCACACATCTTATTTCATAGACCTCACCAGGTTCTATACAGCCGTAGAAAATATCCTTTTTTACACTCTAATCAAAATTTGGCAGTACACCTGAGAAAGTTGACAATATGTTACCAGCAGACAAGCTGAGACTCTATCTCAGTAGGGAGAGTTGTCAAGAAACGCAGCCAGCAAATAGAATCCCGGGAGGTGTCTAAATGCAGTCGGCCTTAAACCTACCGGGTTTCTTCCTCCCATCTCCCTCACAGCCTTCCCCCTACTCCAGGCTTCCTCTAGCTGCAGCCACACCACTGAATCTCTATCTTATCACCTCCCACTCACCCAATCTGCTCTCCCCAGCTCCACTCTCCTGAGCTGGTTCCCTCCACTGCAAAAGAGGTTTTTTCCCCCCTTCAATTACGAACACCAATAGAATAGAATATAGCCACTTGACATTCTTTCTGTTACCATAATGAAATTAATAATTACATCCATCATAAAATCACTGGTGTGAAGAAGGAAAATTGACATGTGTATGACTACCCTAAAATCAGCCGGAATTCCCCGAGTGAGAGTAACTACTGCTACCGTGGTACATGCCCTTCCAGACTTTCACATGCATGCCAGCACATGGTACATACACTGTTTTCACAAAACAATACAAGACACAGCTAACTCAAAAGCTGGTATGCTGTGGGATGTATGGCAAATGTGTTTCTAATTAATCAATAAAACACTGATTGGCCGTTGACTAGGCAGGAAGTATAGGCGGGGCAAGGAGGAGAATAAAGCTGGGAAGTGGAAGGCTGAGTCAGAGAGACACTGCCAGCCACCACCATGACAACCAGCATGTGAAGATGCCGGTAAACCACGAGCCATGTGGCAAGGCATAGATTAATGGAAATGGATTAACTTAAGCTGTAAAAACAGTTAGCAAGAAGCCTGCCACGGCCATACAGTTTGTAAGCAATATAAGTCTCTGTGTTTACTTGGTTGGGTGAGAGGCTGTGGGACTAGCAGGTGAGAGAGATTTGCCCTGACTGTGGGCCAGGCAGGAAAACTCTAGCTACAAATGGCATCCAACGTGGTGGCAAGAGTTTCCACCTAAAAACTGAGAAAAAAGATTCTAAAACGGAGCTAAAAACAGCTTCCTAATTGTCTCTCTCAAATGAGTGGCAGCTGCTGGTTTCAGCTACTGGTGGGTTCCTGGCGTGCGTGCTCAACCTGCAGTATGGCGGGAATCAGGCCTCTGCAAGTGGCACATTAAGCTGCGTGGTGGATTTAGCCTTTGCAGGTACAAAACAAAAAAAAAGGTTTTTGGGCTACACGCTGCTTGGATAAAAGCATAGACCCACGATAGCTCCCAGAGCTGGCGGTAAACGTAGCCATGTTGGGAAGCTGAGGTGGGCGGAGCCAGCAGCCACAGCTGCTGCAGTTTAAGGCAATAGATTCACAATAAGACAGATTCAGATGTAATAGTTTACAATGTGTGTAAAAGATACGTAGGCTTGAAAGAGACAAAAAAGGAATATATACAGTTATATAAAGAAATAAATAGTTTTAAAAAATAAAGTCTTTAAAGAGACAGTAAAATTAATATAAAAAATAAGCCATGTGAAGATGAATATTACACAGAGAATCTGGATTGTGTTGTCTTTGGGATTTTTAACTGCAGAAAAACATTTGATTGTAAAAGCTGTTGAGTTATGCCAAAATGTATATTTTAAAGATACCTTGACTTCAAAATTTGGATGTAAGGATATGTTACTTTGGAAAGGAGACTCTGCTTTTGTTCCCACAGAAAGCCAAAGGCTATGGAATTGTTCCAGATTAAGATATATCAGGTTTGACCAGCCAAGACCCCCTGAAGGTCTCCAATGATACCATGACCCAGATGATCCAACATCCAGAATGGTTTGAAGGCATCTGGCTCAGATGACACAGCCTCATGGACTATTCCATAATTCTAAAATTTTCTTTGTTTCCCCATAAGATACAGCGCCCCCTTCCAGCAGGAAGTAGTAAGAGAAGCTACGCCCAAATTCCCAAATTATATGTAATTTTACTTTGTTAAGGTTAAAACATTCCTTTTTGAAAAAAAAAAAAGGGGGAAGTGCTGTGGGATGTATGGCAAATGTGTTTCTAATTAATCAATAAAACACTGATTGGCCGTTGGCTAGGCAGGAAGTATAGGCGGGGCAAGGAGGAGAATAAAGCTGGGAAGTGGAAGGCTGAGTCAGACACTGCCAGCCACCACCATGACAACCAGCATGTGAAGATGCCGGTAAGCCACGAGCCATGTGGCAAGGCATAGATTAATGGAAATGGATTAACTTAAGCTGTAAGAACAGTTAGCAAGAAGCCTACCACGGCCATACAGTTTGTAAGCAATATAAGTCTCTGTGTTTACTTGGTTGGGTGAGAGGCTGTGGGACTGGCAGGTGAGAGAGATTTGCCCTGACTGTGCACCAGGCAGGAAAACTCTAGTTACACTGGTGGGTAGGGGAGGTGGCTCTGCTTTCTTTTGCTTTTCCCTCAACTACATGAATACAGGAAAGCATGTGGACGTCATCACGGCTTCAGGATAAACTATTTCATCAACCCTCTATTGGTGGATGTTTAGGTCATTTACAAGATTTTTAGTGTTCTAGACATCACTTCATGAGCATCATTGAACATTCCTTATTCCTCGGGTTGAATGGGAAGTGTCTGGGTTGACAGTAGAGGATTCTCCTCTTGCTTTGGAGGCTAAACCGCAGATGTGCTGGCGTAGCTCACTCTTTTGTCTTCTCTTTTTCTTCCTTACACAGTGCCTGTTGCCTTCTTCTGTGTTTGGCCTGTGTGCCTTCCCGCCACTTCATTAACCTTTTCCCTTCTTTCTCTAGTTTCAAAATCAAACTTAGGCGTACTTTCTCAGAAGTTTCCCATCATTCTGATCCTTAACCAACAGCACTTGTTAAGGCTGAGAAGCATCACCCAATATGTGGTATGCTCTGTGCTTAGAGCTAAAAGAAATCAAAAGCTCAGAAGTAACCCCACCCACCCACCTACCTTCACCCCTGCAGAAGCAAAATCCCTCTCAGAACTTCTGCCTCTCAGATCTTCTCTAAGGCAAGTCAGGGAAACTGAAATCCCTCTTCCCTGGGTAAGTCAAAGAAACTAGAATCCCTTTCACCCAGAGCCAGCAAGGTCTAACAGGTTACTCTAAGGTTCCCCATTCCTTTCTATCTATAAGAAGAATAAGACCCTCATTCTAGAGGGGCTTAAACCAGAGAGGAAGGAGTGTTCCACACAGAAGTCAGGAAGAAGCTAGACAGACCGCCCTGGGCTTCCCCACTCAGACTGCTACCCTTGTACACACCCTCTTCGTCCAGACACCCTTCCCTGCAAGGTTGAACCTAAGTATAACATCAGTTTCTCCTGTATTTTGAGTATTTTATTGGACAGCTTCACATCCTATTTTCTATTATTATTAACCTGTCCTATGCTATGAGCATGTTGCCTGTGGTCCTTATAATAGTCCAGTAGTGGATTACACCATCCTACCTACAAATTCAAAGGAAATTATTATGACCAATAGCAATTTAACCAACATGTACATTTAGCACATTCTAAGTGCATTATGTAATCACATCATTTTAACCTACAAACAGATCTGTGAGAATCCCCTAATGCCCCTAATTCTACAGATAAACATTTTGTTTGCTGGATTTGGGAGGTTCTAACTATTTATATGTGAGTATGTATACAAAACTTTAAACTAAACTATATGAACATTTAAAACATGCCATTTTTTTAGCAGAAAGACTTTTAAGATGCAGTTAAAGAAAGCTGTGCAATTTAAGGCAAAGCTATTAGCATAAGAATGCAGAAGGAAAGGCAAAACTTAAGTGTTCTAGATTAAAAGCCAGCTCCAAAATCTGATAAACACTAATTGCCTCTACACATCAGTACAACTGGGGAAATCCAACCTACAGACACTGTTTTGGTGTAAGAATTGTGCCATTTTATCAAGTAGTTAGTATCCCACAACAAAAATCAAAGTTATTACTTTATGTTACTCAGCTAGTCAAAGGGAAAATTGGGATCCCTAGCCATAAGAAAACAGAACCCCAAACAACCCCACAATTATAGTTGCAGAGCATTTACAAAAACACATTACCTTTTAAAAGCAGCCAGCAGGTAATTAGTTGGACCTAGAATGAGATGTGTTTTTGTTTTTGTTTTTGTTTTTAATTGTTAGGATGTGGAAATAAAACTACTAAATAAGTTATTCAACTAGTAAACCTTGGCCCAAACAAATTTATTGTTAATTGTTGAAATTGTAACAACATAAAATTTCTTTTTTCTTTCAAAACTAACAAGGTCTATGTGACTTTAGCTAATTCACTTACGTTTGTTGCTAACAAATGTAAAAAAATAAACAGAGAATCAAAGAGACTGGCTGCGCTTTAGCACACAAAGCCTCCCCAGCCTGCTGACTGTAGAACTCCACGCCAGGTGATAAGACAAGACAAGATGTTGGGAGGAAACACCACCTCTATTCTGAATCAAGGACACTTGCACTACGAGGCAAACTCCAGTTTCATAACATTTTGAAATAAAAAGTTGTCATCCATGCAATGTATTTTACTCTATAATTTTACTCTTTTTAAATTCTGTGACATTTTAATATAGTCACTAAAGTTTTTGATGATAAAAATCAGAAAATAGCTTGTGGGAAAGTATTTTAAAAATTATTTTCATGTTGAGCTTGAGAGAAATTTCTATCTGCTACTCATGTGTACAACTGCACAGGTTATCTTTGTCAAAAACATGTATGTGTATTGTGCTGGGGAGATAGCTCAGCGGTTAGGAGCATACACTGCTCTTGCAGAGGACCCAAGTTCAGTTCCCAGCACCCCTGCAGGGCAGTTCACAACCGCCATAACTCCAGCCCCAGGGGATCCAGTGCCCCTGCCCACTTCGGGAACTCACGTATACATACATGCAACCACACACACACTTAAAAATAACCTTTAAAAAATGTATATGTATTAAAAATATCTCTCGCCATTTATAATACTTTAAGAAGATTTCCACAGAGTAAAACCTAAGAGCCAAAATAAGAGAAAAAAATTGGTCGACCCTTTCGCCACTCCAAAGTCACAGCCAAGGAAGACCGCAGAAAAACTGTAATTTTTAAAATAAATTCTTTTAATCTTGTATTTTTCTCTCTTGATTTTTATTTCATTCAAAATTATTTTATTTAAATTTGAATTTGTTTTATTTCTCCCCAATAATCTTAATATGTATCAAAAATCAGTGTCCAAAATTCAAAAGAAATAAACTTCAGATATAAATTCTCCTTTTCCTCTATTCCGAATCCCCAGTCTCCATCCCTGAAAGTAATGACCAGTGCTATCAAATGTGTGTGCATTCTTCCAGAAGGTTCCCTAGGTCTGACTCTGCCCCTGCTACACTAAGACACAGAAAATTTAATCTTAATGTGTTAAAGAATAATTTAAGGTATAATCATAACTTTATACAAATATATTAATAGGATGATAATGTGACAAAATTTTAATGTAACTCATTAAATAGTGATGGAACCAGTAATGTTATTAGAATTGGTTGAAATGGAAATTTGAGCAATCACATACATATCTAGACAGAAAAAAAATGCCAAAATGAATTCATAAATATATGCGAAATGGACCTGTCATGAGGCAAAAATCAGTTATATCCCATCTCACCTAATTTGCATTTCCATAATCAATAACCTTCTCAAGAGCATCAGATTTCTTCAAGTTACAGATCTGCAAACTAGCTGAAGAACATGAAAGGCAGAGATGATTAGGTAAGGTATGTTTGGAAGAAATTCTCCATCACCTATTTTTGCCCCTCTAATCATTCCCAAAAGTTACTCCTTGGAATCTACACACACACACACACACACACACACACACACACACACACACACTCACCTTGCAATCCACCTATAATCTGAGATGTATGAGAGCTCAGAGATCTGACAGGACAGAAAACTCAGAACCCATTCAGTGTCTTTTCTACTCTGGCCACTGCTGGTTGCTCAGTCGCTTTCTTGTTGTGCTATAAAGCAAGGGCCCTTATCGCTGCCTGGGGGCCAGCTCCCAGCAGCACAGGTCTCAGAGGGAATCCAGAGTCAGTGTGTACCAGACTTTTTATTTTTTATCTGAGGGGGTTAAGGAAAAAACTCTCTCTCTCTCTCTTTCTCTCTCTCTCTCTCTCTCTCTCTCTCTCTCTCTCTCTCCCCCCCCCTTGGTGGTTTCCTTCTTTATTCTCTATTTTTCTATGTTCTTCCTCTGTTCCTTCTACTGTATACTTTTTTTCTATAGCCTATATACCCCAACAAAGTTTTTCAAGCAATATAAGAATTATAATGTGGTTACATTCTATTTTTCAATTGAATGATTATAATGAATACAAGTAAAAACATGTTTTTCATCTCCCTCACATGAATAAACATTTTATATATTACAGGTGAAAAACAAATTATCCCAAGAACCACATACATTCATACCCAAGCAACTTGTTATAGATTAACCACGTAGGCAAGCAAGATATTCTCCTCGGTCAGGTCTTTTACTGATAGGCTGCGTTTTGCAGTTACAAAGAAAGGGTCAATCACTTTATTACTTATCTTGAAAGGTAATCTTATAAGGTGAAGGAATAGCAAACCTAAACTTTTATGTATGCAAAAGAATCAGCTCTACTTTAAACCTTTAGAGTGCATACCCACTCATCAATAGTTTCCTATATCTGGAGATTGAGGGCAGAAATGGGTATAAGGAATTAATCATTACCTTTGGTCATCAACCCATCCTAGCAAGAAAGGCATATCAGTGGATGATAACTGGGCTGCTTTGTTCTTGTTCCCTGACCTTAAAGAGTTCCTCACTCAACTATGTGCCTTTCTAAAACTTTAAATTATCTTCTTGGGTTTTTCACCTCAAAGCTGTTTGATGAAAACATCTTAGCCTAAGTTTAAGTTATTGTCAAAGCTTTGTTTCAGCTACTATGCACTCAGAAACCTGTGAGTACATCTCCCAACATTAAGGTTAACAGAATTTTAGCTAGCTACCGGGACTCAGTTGTTTAATCATTAACCTAAGCCTCAGTCTATAAGGCTCCTCAATAGAAACTCACATGTTCTAGCTGTGTGGTACTTCCTTGTTTATATTTTTAATCATCAAAACTCTATTTAAACTAACCTTATTATTATCAATCAGACAGTACAGCTTAGGAAGGAATCATCTTCATAATAATCCACAGGTAAGAATGTCCAGTAGAACAGGATGTTTCCATGAGATAAATACACTATATTATAGGCAGTGGGGATCTCCCCACACCCATTCACACCATATCAGATACCAGAGAAAGACAGCAGCAGCAAACATGTAAAGGCACAGCAGAAGCAAAAGACATTTTGGGGTCTGTGGTCTTGGGGCCTTGCTAGTCCAAGTTTCACCCATCAGGGAGTTGCCTCCTGGTGGGCTGACACCTTGAACTTCAATTGCCACCTGCTGCTCCACTGGCTTGCCCTCCATTGTTTCCCTGGTGATTTAGTCTGAGCATTTGATACAGATTTGAGAACAGGTAATTTGCTCAGAAGGTGCAAGGTCCACTGAAGGGGAAAAGGAGAGTTAGACAGAGTTAGAAAGACAATAACGAAGGAACTGTGTAACCAAAGCTCAGTCTCACAGAGAAATTAGGGGGAACTGCCAAATGTCCTATACAGAGCTATTCCATCTAAGGAACAAGAATGCTGGAGTATTTATACTTAGTTCTCTGGGGTCATGGGTAGAGGGTCAATTGCATAGTAGTCCTTTGGGACTTTTGAAAGAGATGTAGAGCCAGGTGACTGGAAGTCCACAGAAACATAAGAAGGATCAAGGCCTGGAGATACCTACTCACCCCACCCCCACAGCCCCCAAAGCATCAGTAGCACACCGACTGAATAGGAGAGAGCCCTGACTGGTCCTGGGAGCTATGCAACAGCCTGAAGTCGGAGGCTCACCTCCGGGTCCCGCTTCCCTCCTGTCCAAGGCATTGTGATGGCAGAGAACATGGGTCTTGTACCTATGAAATCCACAGCTTCTCTCCTTTTCCGGTCCTGTATCTGTCTCCCTTGTGTACCCTGACCTCTGACCTCCCTACTCCCAAAGATGTTCATTGCTCTCTTCAGTTCCCCATGAGGCACTCACACCATGCAGAAACAGGCCCAAATAGGAAGCGCATTTCCCAGCAAGCCACATTTCCCAGAAGCAGGGAACCTGAAGGCTCAACTGCTAACAACAGAGACAGAAAACAGTGAAAACAAAATACGAGTCATGTCTCCAACAGACACTGAGCTGCAAGCTGCCACAGGGAATGGATGATGAGCAGGCAGCATCCTCAGTCTCCTGGGATCTGGTGCTTGCTGCAAAACAGTGCCCTCCTCTTGGATTCCTAGGATGGTTCACTGAGCAGTAGAATGAAAATTCAGGTCATCTGAGGAACTGCTCAGTTCTCAGCACGGACACATAGGACACCTCCAATCCCCCGAGCCCAGTGAGTGTTTTCTTTTTCTTTTTTTTTTTTTTTTTTTTTTTTTTTTTTTTGGTTTTTCGAGTCAGGGTTTCTCTGTGTAGCTTTGCGCCTTTCCTGGGACTCACTTGGTAGCCCAGGCTGGCCTTGAACTCACAGAGATCTGCCTGGCTCTGCCTCCCAAGTGCTGGGATTAAAGGCGTGCGCCACCACCGCCCGGCTGTGAGTGTTTTCTAAATTGTTCCACCATTAAGGAACCTATCTTCCCTCCGAAATCAAAGCTCTGAAGAATATTTTTTTTTAACTCTAGAATGGGAAGTCAGAATTTAACATCCTGCCTTTTCTTCCATGTGTTCCATATTCTCATTATTTTAAAGTTATTTATCTTCTAGAGTCTTGATGGAAGCAGACATATCTGCCATTTATTTGAAAGCTTAATAAGCAGCAGCACACACATAGAATCTTAGGAATCTGTACAAGCATAGAGTACAGAAAGCATTTTAAATGAGGAGTTTGGGTTCAGAGAAGTTAAGAATGCCCTTAAGGCCACGGAGAAACAGCTGAAACAGGGGTTAAGACCTTCTCCCTCTGGCATTCCACTATTCCACTGTAAGTATTTCCTTTACTAAATCCTAAATTAAATCTTGGAAGGTACTAACAGTGTTAACTAACACTAAAAATTTATGGGGAGGCCTGTAGAGATGGCTCAGTATCTAAGAGTGCTTACTGCTCTTATGGAGGACCTGAGATCAGTTCCCAGAACCCACATCAGGCAGTTCACAGTCACTTGTAACTCCAATCCACAGGATCCAACACCCTCTTCTGGCCTCCTTACATGCACACACTGACATACCGATACACGTCTTTTTTTTAATCTCTTAAAATTTCTATGAGAAGATGATAAAAACAATAGATTTCTCCCTCATGTTTTTTTTTTCTTTTGCAATTCCTATATATAGGAATGTTTGAGCTCTTTCAATTGTTTGACCAGTAAAAATAAATAAATTTGGGATCTGGAGAGATAGCTCAGTGGTTAAGAATACTGGCTGATCTTCCAGATGACCTGGGTTTAATTCCCAGCACCCACATGGTAGCTTACAACCATCTTTAACTCCAGTTCCAAGAGCTCCAGTACCCTCTTATAGCAATAGTCCTCTGGTGTCTCCATGGTGACCAGACACACACATGGTACACAGACACACATGTAGACAAACATATACACACAGGGAGTGGGGAGAAAAAAAAAGAAACAAGTTTTTTCAAACCAATTAAAAATAAGGGAAAATCATTTGATTTAATTAGCCAACATCAAAGCCAATTTTCCAGGCTCTAGGAAGTGAATGCTACCAAGTAGTGCACACTTTAGTGACCTCAGCAAGAACAGGGTCTGGAGTGGTCTTCATCAGATAACACAATGGTTCTTCCAAAACACTACTTCATCGTTTTCCTTT
This sequence comes from Peromyscus eremicus, assembly GCF_949786415.1. Lineage (NCBI taxonomy): Eukaryota > Metazoa > Chordata > Mammalia > Rodentia > Cricetidae > Peromyscus > Peromyscus eremicus. The sequence continues at coordinate 39,397,933 of NC_081426.1, forward strand.
TATGGTCATGGGAGGCAGTGACGAGTGAAAAGAGCAGAGCTTCACTGACAGACAGACCTAACTTCTCACCCGAGGCTGCTGATGTCCAACAGTCCTCCTGAACTAGCCCTTCATTCACTCAACACATAATAAAGAACACTTACCAAGTGGCAGACTCTATATACTACCCTATGACTAGAATTGGATACAAATACTGTCCGCAAGGAAAGTTATTCAAAGAGCCAGACAATAGTCAAGGCAGCCCACAACCACCACAATTTGAATTAAATATGATAAACATATGGCATAGAGATCACGGTGAGGTGACCTTTGGTGACCCCTGCCTCCTGGTCTTCACAAGCATTAAGGGTGATGTGAACCCAGTGACTTACTTCTTCTGAACAATATGACATGATAAAATGGCAGTGGGCTCACCGCCACCAGGATTACATTAATAAGGTAACAACTTGCATATTGCTAGAGACTCTACACCTTGCTGTCTTTGACAAAGCACGCTGCCATGTTGGAAAGACTCGTGTGGCAAGGAACTGAAGGTAGCCACCAGCCAAGGCAGCCAGCAAAAAAATTTCTTTAGTCCAATAAGGTGCACCTAACTAAAGTCCAGAAATAACAACGCAAGCTTTGAAGCAGACTGTTCCCCCATTAAACCTGAGCTGTCACCCCAGGTCTGTCCTAACGTCTTGGTTAGAGGCTTGTGAGAGACTGAGAAATAGAGAACACAAGAAAACAAACTTCAGACTCCAGACCCACAGAAACCATGAATAAATGTGTGGCAAGGTATTACATAGCAATTGTGGTGGCTTATCAGAGAATGTCTCTCATAGGCTTCAGTATTTTAATACTTCGTGCCAGCTTACTGGCACTGTGGTGGTTTGAATAAAAATGGTCCCCATAGGCCCATAGGGAGTGGGACTATTAGGAGGTGTGGTCTTGTTAGAGCAAGTGTGGCCTTATTGGAGGAAGTGTGTCACTGGGGGTGAGCTTTAAGGTCTTAGATGTTCAAGCTACGTCCACTATGGCATATCCTCTCTTCCTGCTGCCTGTCAATCTGGATGTAGAACTCTCAACTCCTTCTCCAGCAGCACCACGTCTTCCTGCACAGTGCCATGCTTCCCACCACGATGATAATGGACTAAGTCTCTGAAACTATAAACCAGCCCCAACTAAATGTTTTCGTTTATAAGAGTTGCCAGGGTAATGGTGTCTCTTCATAGCAATAGAAAACTGTGACAGGCAATATTTGTGCTTTCAACTTCCTGTTCCTGATACCATGCTTTTCTCTTGCTGTCACATCTCCCACTGTGATGAACTCTTATCTCTCTGGAACCATAAGCCCAAATAAACAGCTCATTTTGTAAGTCACTTTTGGTCATGGTTTTTTTTTTATCACAACCAGAGAAAAGCAATGACGACAGCAATAAATAAGAGAAGGTTGCTATGAGAGAGCTCAGAAAGAAATAGCTTGAGATGAAGCAATGGGGCTTGGCCTGTCTAAAAACTTGTGGAAGCAGACAGCTAGAGCAGGACACCTGGGGGTGTTAGGAGAGGGATAGTCCAAGTCTTGGAACCCTGGGGTAGATTATAAGGAAGATGAAAATCCTCTCTAGAGCCATCCAAAGGGTATGCTGGGAATCAAATCTGGGTCCTCTGGAAGGGCAGCAAGTACTCTAAACTGCCAAGCCATCTTGACAACCACCACCATGCTGGAATTTTTAATTTTTTTTATTTTTTTGGTTTTTCGAGACAGGGTGTCTCTGTGTAGCTTTGGAACCTGTCCTGGAACTCACTCTGTAGCCCAGGCTGGCCTCGAACTCACAGAGATCCACCTGCCTCTGCCTCCCAAGTGCTGGGATTAAAGGCGTGTGCCACCACTGCCCGGCTGACCATGCTGGCATTTTTAACTGGTTGCTGTGAGGTCATGTGATAGCCATCTCATGTCCAGAAGACAGCGTTTTACCACTCTCCTCCCTGTCCTCCAGCTCTCGGATTCTTTCTGCCGCCTCTTCCGTCATGTTCCCAGAGCTCTGGCGGGAGGGAGTTGAGAGAGCTGCCTCTCCCCAGCTCAGCCCTCAGCATCACTTACTCTCAGCACTGCTCACTGCAACACAAAGCTTCTCTGACAAGGTAGGGAGTAGCACAAGTCTGTGGATAGAAACATAAAATACTTAGAAGGCAGGTGGACAGCACTGCCCTTTAGGGAAACAAGATGAAGGTTTTTCCCTAGGGCTTTTGATTCCCCTGTCGTGAGCTCTGGCCAGGTTTACGTTATCAGGCATGAATTCCCTCCTTGGAGCCGACCTCAAAACCAGGCAAGAGAGTAGCTGGTTATCCCCATAAACAGTCCCGCAACCTTTGTGCCAGTAGGCACATCTTGCTTGGCAAATCAGCACCGCAGCATGCAGGGTCAAGTGTTGGGTAACATGAACAATGTCTTTAGTGCTCAGCAGCACAGTTCACATCACAGTGGAGGGAGAGTGTAGTGGGGTCTGGTCACACCATGAGGGACCAGGAAGCAGAGAAAGAGAGTAGAATCAGGGGCTGTAATAACCTTCAAAGGACCATCTCTGGTGACCTACTTCAAATTATTAGGGTCTATCTTTGACAGAAAACCTTAATAATGCCACTAGGTAAGGAAGAAGCACACAAAACTTGAGATTGAGAAACACTTCAGATTCTAAACCATAGCATTAACCTACTCCCGAGATAAAGGCACCACGTCACTAATGAAGGCAGAGCCCTCATGATCTATCACTTCTCACTGGCCTCCTACCTCCCAACACTTATACTTGGGATCAAAGTCTAGCCTTAGCTCCAGAAACTGAATTAATAATCTCTTCTCCTCTTACCTGAGCCTGCTTCTGTCATTACACTAAACAGACTGAATTCAAATTGTATTCACTGTGGGTTCCACCTCAGTCAGTTGTTTGAAGAGCTCACTATGTCCCAACGCTGTGGATTCAGTACTATATGAGTCATATCCCATGTCCTGGAGGTGGGCAGAGAATAAATAATTTGTTTGAAAAATACACTGTAGCCAAAACCCCAGTTGATATGTATCCCAGGTGTTCTTAATCTGAAAGGGTGGTGGTTGGGTCTTAGCCCCTTGGAGAATCTAGGAATGCTTCCTGAAGGAAGCTGCAAGAGATGGGAGCCTTAAAAGATAGGGAGTGAAGGTAGATTGAATTGTGTCTCTCTCCAATTCCAGTATTGAAATCATAACAATGTGATGACATTTGGAAATGAAGTCACTGGAGATGAGTCAGAGGAAAGTGTGGATGAGATTGGTGTCCCCCAAGAGATGCATTATAACGCCTGCTTTCTTTCTTCTCCCCACATCATTTAAGAATGCAGAATTAAGGTTACATCACTTGTCACTCAGTGTGGCGGTAAGCACCTTCAAGTCTCAGAATTTGGGAAGCTGCAAGCAATAGATCATGAGTTACAGGATGACTAGGATATGTAATTATTCCTTTTCACGAAAGGAAAAGAAGTGGCCACCTACAAGCAAGGAATAGGACCCTTACCAGAACCTAACTGTTCCAGCATCCCAACCTTAGACTTCTAAACACAAGAAATGTGAGAAATAAATGTCTATTTTTATGACACTTGGTCTATGTTCTTTTGTTTTGAAAACCAGAGAAGAGGTATACAAAAAAAAATGGATCTGGAATTTCTGGCATGGGTAACAGAAAGGCACAGAAGTATCAGTCAGCACAGAAAATGATACAGGAAGCTTTCAGAACTGTATGTAGCAAATGTATGTTTAGACAAGCAAGAGATGCCTCATGTGATGATGCTAGTTCACAGGAACCCCCTTTTCTCTGAAAAGCATTCTCTATCAGAGGATTAAGTTTTAAGCAGCCATTTTCTACCATATGACCTTCCTTATAAATTATTGTTCCATAGTGTCCATGTGACCCAAGATGGACCAGTCAGACCCCCTTGGTGAATCCATAATTGGTATTAAAACCTAACTATAATTGTGGTCTATTTTTCTTGGACAGAGAGGAAACTAAACTACTAGGTAACCATGCACAAAGAGAAGTAGGGGAAAGGTGCTTTGGGAATGGAAAGAACAGAGCAAACAGATCCAGCAGCAAGGTCATCAGAAAGAAGAGACAGAAGTCTAGCGTTCATGGAGGTTCCTTACAGCTATTGTTCTCTGATCCTTGAAATACTCTGTTCTAGTTTCCCTTCTGTTGTGGCCAACACCATAATCAAACACAACTTAGTGGGGAAGGGTTTTGTTCAGCTTACAGATTACAGTACCATCATTGAGGAAAATCAGGGCAGGAACTTGAAAGAAAAGCCATGGAGGAACACTGTTTACTGGATTACTTATAAACTCATGCTCAGCTAGCTGTCTTATATGTCCTAGGACCATCTTCCTAGGGAATGGTGCTGCCCACAGTGGGCCGAGCCCTTCTACATGAATTGACAATAAAGATGATTCCACAGACATACCCACAGGCCAATCTAATCTGTACAATCCATCGGCTGAGAGTGATGGATTCTCAAGTGACTCTAGGATGTGTCAAATTGACAGTTAAAGCTAAGACAAACCCCCAGAATCCTTTCAAGTAATTCCTTTTTTTTTCTTTCTCTTTTAAAAGTTTGTTGGACTTGATTTTTGTCACTTGATATAAAAATGCTTCTCCAAAGTTCCCTTCTCTTCTTGTGCTTTTTCTTCTAAGCTGATCCCCATCTCCCTTACACTTGAAAAGATGACTCATGTTCTCTCAAGTCCCAAATTTGTCATCTTCTCTCATAGTGCCAATGTCATCCTTCAAATCTTGATTTGAAATAGAGAATTATATTTCAAATTTCTCATGTCCACTATATTTCTTTGAGTCTCCCTGTTATTTATTAAGTGGCACAATGTTATTCATTAAGCGGCGCTGCTTACCATGCAAGAAAAGCCACAAGGTCCAACAAAACCCACTGTAAGAGTTTATTAAGGGAAGGGAATAGGAAAGATGTGCATAGACTATGGAATGACTGCGCAGGAAGAAGGGGGAAGGAATAGATGGAACGCGCTTTAATAGGTTCCCCACACACATGCACATATGGGCTTACGTAACTACACCACACATGTGCATAGATTAGTGATCACACAGTGCATGGATTATGTAGGACATAAGGCCCTGGGATGACTAGGCATCTTGCCAGTGCACGCATGGTCATGTGGCAGGGGGAATGGCTAGGCATTCTAACACTACCATGTCCACTAGATTTCTTTGAGTCTACCTTCTTTCCTGGCAATTTTTTTTCATTCAATTCTCCCCATCTCAATAAGTAAGTACATAACAATCACTCAAGGTAACAGCCTAGAATTATCTTTGACTATTTTCATTTCCCTCATATCCCTCAGTCATTAATGAACCCCAGTAGCCCTATTTATAAAATGCATCTAAGATCTACCCATATTTGTTAGTTATCCTAGCTAGCTTCAACTATCAAATTGGTACAACCTCAAGTTACCTAAGGAAGGAGTCTCAATTGAAAGATTGCCTACATCAGATCAGCCTGTGGCCATATCTATCAAGAACGGTCTTGATTGTTTATTGATATAGGAAGACCTAGCTATGGGGTGGGGTGGGGAGGAAACAGCTTGACCACACAACATAACAGGCCTAGAGGCCCAGACACAGCTTCTGTGACAGATTTACTGGCAGGCAACACCCAGGAGAAGCCATGAGCTGACCCCACCCAGGGAGGGCTCACATCTAAGGGGAAATACCTGACATTCCAAACATTTCCAGCACCCTAGACAAATGTCAGCCAATCAGAGTCCTGAACCCTGGAAATCACCTCATCCCAACTTCTGCTATGATAAAAACCCCACCCTGCCTAGACTCAAGGCTCTCTGCTCTCAGGGATGCAACGGACAGAGTCCAAGCTCTGATCTTAAAAACAAAGGCTCTTGGCTTTTACATATGGAGTTCAGTCTCTATGGTGGTCTTTTGGGGGTCTCCATGACCTGGGCATAACACCAGCCACTGTGGGTAGTGCCAGCCCTAGCAGGTGGTCCTGAGACTGAGTCAGCCAGGAGCATTCCTCCATGATTCCTGCCTTCAAGTTCCTACCCTGACTTCCCTCAAGGATGAACTGTGACCTGGAAGTGTAAGATGGATTAAACTCTTTCTTCCCCCAAGTTTATTTTGATTATAGCAACAGAAAAGAAACTAGAACACCTATTTGCTTCACAGCTCAAGTCCAAGCTACCACTTGGACTTTCTTAAAGTCTCATTTCATTCACTAAATTATTCCTCCTCCTGCAATGCTTCCTGACCTCACTCAACCAACACATAAATACAATCCTCAGAGCTTCTAAAATAGGATCTTTAGAAGATAAATAATGAAATAATGTCGTATAACTTACTCACCTAAATTCTGGTAATGACTACCCATTACAGGGAAGAACTAATTGCCTTAGCCTAGAAGTTATTACTTGATCTGACCACTGCCTACCTATCTGACCTTTCTCATATTTTTCTCCCCTTTGATTGTTAAGCTTTAGAAACAGGAAGTGACTACGTAGGGCAGAGACAGGAAGTGATAAGGCAGGGCAGAGACAAAATCTCTGGTCCCTTTTGGTTGGAGGATCTGGAAAGGTAGGAAATGACTGTGGCTGCTCCCTTGCTTTTCTGATCTGTCAGGTTTTTATCCCAATATCTGGCTCCTGGTTTTTATTGATAAAATTAATTAGATTTATGTTTCACTATGCTTAAACTTATTTCGGTTGCTTTACATTTTTCTCTCCTTTTACTCTATCTAAATACTTCCCATCTCAAGCCCTTTGCACCTGATGTTGCCATGTACCCTCTGCCTCCATCCTCTCACACTATTCATATGTAAATTCAAATGTGACCTTCTCAGGGAGAATACATGGCTCTCATCTGTAAAGAAGGATCGTCAAGATTAACAACCCCATTTTTCTCTTTTTTTTTCCAAGCACTTGTTATAATCTGAAAAGATCTAGAAGATGTTATTGTGTATCGATTTGTTATCAAAATTCTTCTGAAAAAGTAAATAAGGACGGAGAAGGCAGATACATCATGCTGTCTGCTGGGATGGCCAGTAGCTCCCGTCAAGTGCAATTCGAGGCTCCAGCAGCTGCGCAGTAAACATCTGTTGAATGAATGGATGAAGCAAGGCCAATACTAAAGAGCTTTGAACAGGAAAGTGACAAGAAATGTCCATATCCTTGACAACCCTGTGGAGGAGACATTTAAGAGAAGAAACCAAGTCCATGTTTTCTTTAGCTCAGCACCACCAATGTCTGGGATGGAACACTCTATTCTACCTTTGTATAATAATGACATTCCCAAGCAATACTATCACATTAAAAAAAAAAAAGTCACTTACTTTGTGGCTAGGAAGACAGCTCAGGGATTAAGAGCACATGCTGCCTTTCTAGAGAACCATTTCCTAGCACCCACATCCATTAACTGACAACCACCTGGGATTCCAGCTCCAGGTGACCCAGCACCCTCTGGCTTTCATGGACACCTGCATTCATATGCTGCACTGCAACAAATATAGATACAAAAGTTTTTAAATGAGTAAATAATTTTTTAAAAAAAATACTTGCCTTGGTATCTTGGATTGTGAAATGAAGAGGGAAACATTTACAATAGCAAAAAAAAACTATTTTCTAGTGTTAATTTAATAATAAAGATAAAATTTTAGTTGAATATGCAGTGTACTAAGGCAAATTAATAAACTAATCAAAATCAACAAAAATAGATCTAACCTTTGCCAGAATTCACCGTGTTGTTCATAAATAAATTTTGTTGAGCATCCTTGCTTCGTGGAGTTTGAGTTTGAAGAACCTTTAGAGGAGATTTAGTTCTGGTGTGTCAAAGAACAGATGTGGAAACAGGCCTAGAAAAATTGTATACTCAGAGTAAACACTATAACCCAACCTTCTGCCATCCTCTCTTGGGCACCATCCTCTCATGGGCACCATCCTCTCATGGGCACCATCCTCTCATGGGCATCATCCTCTCATGGGCATCATCTCTCATAGGCACCGTCCACTCTGCTTCCCTGTGCTGGTGAGATGATATTCAAAGCAAAGTTGGCAAGATAGTACCTAAAGCACCTGGCCTTAAAGCTAACAAAAGGCCATTGATCTATCTTGAGTCTAAAATTTCAGTCTACTGATTAAAAGAGATTTTTTTTCTTAATCCCAACAAAATGGGATATCTCCCCAAACCTCACTTTCACACTGACAGAGCCCAGTTTGAGCTCTTTTATAGTCCACAACCAGATGTGCATTTTTATAAAAACATCTGTTCCAATCAAGATGCAAAGCAAACTACATAAAAGGGAACTCTTACCCCAAATCCATCCCAAAATGAGTAAAGAAATAATCAGGAGAGCCGTAAAACTGAAGTTGGAGGTGCAGACAGGTAATTAGATGGATAACACAACAAGAACTGTAGTAGACACCAGTGCTTGATGGAGACAGGCAGATGGAACAGGTGTTAAGGCATTGGCTCCATGTGTTTCCATCAGGCAGGGCAGCTTTGGGGAGAGGCTGGTGACTCCAGGGCTTCTGCCACAGATGTGCTCACTCCCCAGACACCTATTTCAGTATTTGTTTTCTGCTCTTCCAAATTCACATTCAAGATCTCCATTCCTTCCTGTTACTGCTTAAAAGCTTCCAGCTCTTGTTTCAATAAAAAGGTGCCTTGTTTTCCATTCCATCCATTCATGGACATTATCAACACTGAAGCTGCCTTTGGTAACTCTTCCAAAAATGCTTCTGTGAATTCTTACCACTCTGCTGTTCAGCTTAGAACTTGAAGATGATTCCTCTCTTCCAGTTTTGTTTTCATTGGATTGGCCACGGTACACTTCAAATCATTCATTATGTACTCTGCAGAAAATGTTCTTGATTCCTAATGTACCCAACATATAGCTGTGAACACAAATCAGGAAATAGAGAGCAAATATAAGACTCCGCTGTTGTGTGATATTTTGTTTTTGTTCTGATAAATAAAATTTACCTGGAGATCAGAGGGCAGAGCTAGCCACTAGTTAACCATAGAGGTCTGGAGGTCTGTACAGAGAGGAAATAGGAAGTGACTACGTAGGGCAGAGACAGGAAGTGATAAGGCAGGGCGGAGACAAAATCTCTGGTCCCTTTTGGTTGGAGGATCTGGAAAGGTAGGAAATGACTGTGGCTGCTCCCTTGCTTCTCTGATCTGTCAGGTTTTTATCCCAATATCTGGCTCCTGGTTTTTATTGATAAAATTAATTAGATTTATGTTTCACTATGCTTAAAATCCTATCTCACAGATAAATCTTAATATCAATGTCCTCAAGTTAGGAAGGCTAATAGTAGCAATGTTATTATCACTGACACAGAATCAAAAGAACTCTGTCCTGTTTTGACTATGTGTTGGTGACTATTCACTCAATCGGCATTTATTGAATACTCATTGTCTGCCATTTGTTTAGTGCTAAAGATCCCAACATAATTCACAGTCCCTTTTCCAGCTGTCTCTACATTCCATCATCTAGTGCAAGGATTGATGCAGTGAATAAACTGACCTTCCATGTGTCTGGTTTCTGGTATTTGTGCATGGCTGTAATCTCCCCTTGCATGCAGAGAGAGTGTGTGTGACTTGCTTCCAATCAACATAACATAGCTTCAAAGAAGATGGGTGTCTCTCTGTGATTAGGTTATATGTGTCATACTCCTCATTGTTTGACGAAGTAAGATACTATTTTGGGGAAGCCTGAATGGTAAGGAAGGTGGCCACTATCTACCAGGCAACCAAGAGCGGGGACCTTCAGTTACACAGCCATAAGAAGAGCCAGCAATTGAATGGAGTTTAAAAGTAGGACCTTCCTCAATCCAAGCCTCAGCCAAAAGCACAGCATGACTAATACCTGGTCATAGCTGTTTAAGTCTCTGCACAGAGATCTCAGCTATGCTACAGAAATGAATGTCACTTAGTAAAAGTAGTGAATCATTATCAGCATCATGGATATTACAAATGGATGCTGATCAATGAAATTTACAGTGTCAAGAAGACATCTGAGTTGGTTTAAATATTTTAGAGCCAGTCTCCAACTAGATCCACATCCTAGGGCTACTATGGCAAGTACCGTCAATGGTTACTTTGGGTAGTTTAAAAGAGGAACTTTCTCATAGTTTTGGCAACTCTAGGTCTGAAATCAGGCTGTCAGCACAACCATGCTCCAGCAGAAGGCCTTGGAAAATGCTCTCCCTGACTTTCTAGTGCCAGGTAGCTCCTGGGGAGTCTTCTCTGCTTTAGGTATTGTGTTTGAGTCACTCCAATCTCTCCTCCATCTTCCTGAGCTGCTTCCTGGTGCTGCATGTTCCTTGTGCTGTCTTTTTATAAGACCATTGGGGGCTGGAGAGATGGCTCAGCCGCTAAAGGCTAAGCTCACAACCAAAACTATAAGACCATTGGATTTACAATTAATCCTCACCCACATCATCTTACCTAGTTACATCTGCAACCTCTTCACAAGTAAAGTTGAATTCTGAGGTTCACAGTAGAGCAGAATTTGGTAGAGACACTATTTGATGCATGATAACAGCCATGCTTGAAGACTGTTGTAGTACTTTCTTGTCAGACTTTCTTTGGGACCGCCAACCCCCAAATAATGACATGAAGACTTATTATTAATTATGAAACCTTAGCCTTAGCTCAGGCTCATTCCCAACTAGCACTTATAACTTAAATTAACCCATTTATCTTAATCTACTTTCTGCCACATGCTGTTACCTCTCCTCCGTAATGTATGTCTGACTTGTTCCACATCTCTCTGGTGAAATCCCCCATACCAAATTCTAACTCAAGTTTCTCTCTCTGCCCAGAAGTCCTGCCTATACCTCCTGCCTAGTTATTGGCCCTTCAGCTTTTTATTAAACCAATCACAATGACATATCTTCACACAGTGTATAAATACCCTGCAACAGAAGACAATATAAAACTCAAGAAAAGAAAATAAATAAAATAATAACCTCTAATTGTAGAAATGGAGAGTGACATTTGACTCCTACCAGCAATTGGGTCAGTGAGTTTCTTAGTGTCTGATAATTACTAGAGAACAATGAAATTATACCTCTGGAGTAGTGTCACATCAGCCTCACAAACCTGTCATTTAAGTGAAGATTGGGTCACTAAAAAGGTCCAAAAGGTGGGAGTTCCTGGTGCCTTCAGGACATTTGAACCCTCTGCTTGCTGGATAATACATGCTTAGTCAACACAGGCTTGGATGTACATGAAAATTCTCTCTGAGTCTTGCTTTTATTGGTAATGAAAGGTGAGAGTTATCATTTTCACATACTCTGACATTATTGACCAAAAGACACCAAAGAACTGGACATGACCTCACTGATAAAAGTTGTCTACAATACCCTTCAAACTTAATTTCTGCCCCCCTTCTCTCTCATTCTTGCCTTTCTGAACCAAATTCTGTAATCTCTCATCTGTACTTTGCTATTTCCATCAACTAAACCCAAAACTGAAATTCAGTTTCAGCCCCCATCAAACCAATAAATGTCTTTCTCAAGGTCACCTATGTTTGTGAATTGACAAACCGAATGGATTTGGTGGTTAATATTCACTGTCAATCTGACTGAATTTAAAATCACCATGGAAACACTCCTTTCCCATCTCCCCTCTTCTAACTGTGATGTAATGTTATAAGCTGCCTCATACTTCTACCATGCCTTCTCTTGCAGATAAACTGTACCTTCAAGCTGAAGTCAAAACAAGCACTTCCCTGCTTAAGTTCCTTTTGTCAAGTTATAAGACAGTATAGATGGATTTTTCTTTGAGCCACCAGCTCACAAAAAATGACACAGAAACTTGTTATTAATTATGAAAGCTCAGCCTATAGCTTAGGCTTGTTTCTAACTAGCTCTTATAACTTAAATTAACCCATTTCTATTTTATCTATGTGCTGCCTCGTGGCTTATACCGTTTACCTCTCTTCCTGCATGTCTTGCTTCCTCTGTACCCAGCTGATGACTCCTCCTTTCTTCTTCCCTGGGCTCTCTCTAACCTCTTCCTGCCTAGCTATTGGCCATGTAGCTCTTTACTAAACCAATCAGAAGGCACCTTGGCAAAGACACGTCTTCACAGTGTACAAAAAGATTATTCTACAACCAACAAGAAACTAATAAGGTGCTTTCCAGCTCTTCTTTTGGCAGTAATATAGAACTCAAGCAAGCACTCATTTCTTCTTGCAATCCTGTCTTCCCTTGGCTTCTTTGACATGCCTATCCCCAAACCTCTACCTCCCAGAACATTGCTCTTTGGTCTCCTGGCAGCTCTTCTTCCTCTGTCCTCTTCCCTTTGAGTATTTCTGAAAGCAGTATTCTAAACCTGCTCCTGTTTTCATCTTCTCCACCCCCCAGCTAATATAACTTCCTCTGTGTGGTGACATTTTATTTGTGATGAAATGTGATATTTTATTTGTATGTTAATAAATAAATTTGCCTGGAGATCAGAGGTCAAACAGCCATTAAGCAGAAGTCCCACGGTGGTAGCACACACCCTTAATCCAATCACATGACAGGAAGAGCCTCTGTGTGGTCAAGGACACAGCCAAGTGTGGTGACATGAGCCTTTAATCCCAGTACCAACCATAGAGACCAGGAGGTCTGTATAGACAGGCAGTGATGAGGAAGTCATGTGGCTGGGCTTAGAGCCAATGAGAAGGCAGAACAGGAAGGCAATAAAAACACAAGTCAGGCAGGAAGAAATGCTCTCTCTGGGGAAGCTACTGCTGGTGGTAAGCTAAAACTAGTCGTGGCTATTGCTCTGATCTCTTTGGCTATTTCCTCTGTATTTGGCTCTGTGTTTCTTATTTACTAAGACTGTTTAGAATTTCATCTACACTTCTGTAATAATTCCATCCATTGTTCTACACTAATGACTACAAAACCATTTTTCTCTGAGTTCTGCATCTACATACTCAGTGTCTATTGGATGTCTGCCTGGATGACCCATGTGTATTAGTTGCCTTTCTTGTTTTGTTCTGATGTATAGGTTGGGCAGAAGTATTCATTCGTGAAGGGAATGCACAGCGGTATGAGTAAGTGGTTGGCTGGTCACATTACATCCAAAAGCAGGAATCAGAGTGTCAACAGGAAATGGGGTCCAGATGATAAAATTTCAGGGCCACAGCCAGTGGTCTGCTTCCTCCAGCAAGGCTTTACCTTCTATAGGTTCTACAACATTCCCCAACAGCAAAAGTATCTGGGGACCAAGTGTTCAAACACATAATCCTACGGAGACATGTCACATCCAAGCCACAAAACAATAAGAAGCTCAAACCAGCTTGCTTTAGTTGTTTTGATTTCTTCCTGTTAGTAACTGTTCTTTCCCTCTGGTTTACCTCACATAATGAAGGGCCATCTGTACTGTCACACAAAGCAGAAACCTGACCACTTCTCTCCTGCTCATGTCCCATGATCACTAAATCCTCAAGTTCAACTTTAGCTTCTATCCCACTGAAAAGGCCATAGTGTTGACACCAGTCCCCCTTCTGTGCTTCTGCAGGAATCCATCCTCCAGTTTCAGTCCTTAGCATTCTCCAATCTGCCCTCTGATCACCACTAACAACCTCACATAGTAATAGACCACTCCACTCACTCACTTAAAGGACTTACCACCCTTCCTGAAAGCAGGATTTCTCAATCTCAGCACTGCTAATTGTTGAAACGAGAACATTCTTTACTATGCTAATTGTCCTTACACTGTAAGACATTCAGCCCATATCCCTGTCCTCTTCCCATAAGCAGTCAGTAGCATCCTCTGAGCTTGAAGAGAGGAATGTTCCAAGTGTCCTTCATGGAGTCTGCAAGATCATTTTCTCTTAAGAGCTTCTCACCTGGAGAATAAAGTCAAAACACTGATGGAGCAAATGGCGCCTCATCAGTTGGTTCCTGGCTACGAGCCATCCCCTCCTCTTCACTGTCATTGTGATGTCCCTGCAGCCCTACAAAAGCCTTCAGTACTACACTCCATATATTGCATCATAACTAATTCTGCGTTTCCCATGAACCACAAGCTCCTCGGGTGTGAAGGACCTCTACAGAGTCAGTCCTCTATGTCACCACATTCTGTGTCAGCAGATTCAAGTAACTGAAGATCAGAATTAACTAAGAAGTAACTACATGTCTCCTGAACATGTACAGACCCTTTTCTGGTCTTTATTCTTTGAACAGCACAGCAATGGCCTATGGTGTGTCTGATTCTATAAGTAACTCAGACATCATTTAAAGTGCATGAGAGAATGTGCAGATACTATGTCATTTAATATAAGGGACTTCAGCATCTGTAGACAGCTTGGAAACAGAAATAACTCTGGCCTTTGCACTGACCATTGCCCCAGCACAGTCCCATATTCTCCTCTTCAACTTTTGAGTATTTGAGCAAGAATATTCTTGAGTTACTCTAATTTATGTCACACACTTTGATTTCCTAGTTAAAGTGTTAGATCTTTCAAAACTAGATCTTTGTTTCACACTCTGAATACAGAGTTCCAGTGATGTAATTTGAGAAACACACTGGCTCTCTATAAAAACTTCTTTCATAGAACATGGACCTTAGAAGAAAGGCAGTTGAGTACATGGATTCCCAAAGTAAAGTCTGGGTTTCCCTCTCTAAGTGATAGCCATAACCATGCACTTACTATTTCTAAGTTTAGGTTTTCCTAGTATGGCAAAACGAAGACAGTAATAGTATTTATCCCATTCATCCAAAAGATGTGCTTTTGAGCACCGAGGGTACAGGTGAGATCAAAACAGTAAAAGGTAGCATGTTGGTGCACACCTATAATTCTAGCTCTAGAGAGGCTAAGGTGGGAGGATTGTGAATTCGAGGCCAGTTTGGACTGAGTAGCAAGTTTTGTGATAGCCTGAGTTACAAAGCTAGACTGTGTAAGAAAGGAAAAGAGGGTGGGGAAGGAAGGCAAGAAGGAATAGAGGGAGCAAGAGAGGGAAGAAGGATTCTAGCTCACTGGAGAGAAATGGTTCAGCAGTTAAGAGCACTGGCTACCCTCACAGAAGACACAGGGTTGGTTCCCAGCATCCACATAGCCTCTCACAATCATCTATAACTCCAGTTCCAGGTGATCTGATGCTTCTGATAGCCCTACATGTACATGCTGTACAGACATAAATGCAGGCAAAGCACTCATACACATGAAAAATAAAATAATTTTAAAATAACAGAGTCAGGTCATTTATCCCCTCACTGAGGATTACAAATATACAGACTAGACAAAAACGTAATTCCAGATGATATTTAGTGCTATGAAGAAAATCTACCAGGGCAGTGGCTGAGATAGCTAGAAAAGTTGAGTGCTTCTTGAGAACAAGCTCTACTACTATGGCATGGTGGCTCGTGCCTATAATCCCAGCACTCGGGGTAAAGTAAAGGAAATGGGAAGCTCAAGATCTTCCTATGTCACAGAGTGAAACTCTACCTCAAATAAAGAGGAGAAAAGGGAGAGGGAGGGAGAAAAATGAGAAGAGGGAGGAATAAAAGAGAGGAAAACATTGTCGAGAAAATAAAATTTCATCTCCCACAGGAATGTTGTGAAGTTAAAATGAGATCAGAGCATGTAAAACACCCAACAGTGAAAAATTTTTATAAATATTGCAAATACTCTGTGGATGTTTATTATTGCTATTAAAGGGAATATCCACTAGAGGGAAGTATCATTCATTGAGTCTCTACCTTTGTGACAGGGATTTGGCTCCTTACTTGACACCTAATTCCAGTTCAATCCTGCCCAAAGAAACAACCATGAAGAGCAGGTAGTATCAGTCTCATTCTTTAAGACTGGGGCTCAGGGAGCAACTGGCCCTGGGTCTCACAGCTCTTGTTTGAATCGAACTACGCTGACTGTCTCACATCAAACCCCTGCTTTCTCAGTTAAGTCCTGTTACTGCTCTCTTGATATTGACTTCCCTCAAAGCCAGAGAGAGATGCTGAAGTACCGGGCAGAGGAAGATCAATAAGTGGGAGGGGAAAGGAGAAAGATCCATACTGAGTTACAGGTCACAGTTTGGAGTCAGAAGCACTGGTGAGCCATGGAATGAGCAAGCACCTGACATGAAAGGAAAATTCTTCAGAGCTGTTCTCAGGGATGGGCTGGCTTTCCACTCCATCCTGCAGCCACTGGCTGAGGATAGTCCCAGGAAATCAAAGATCCAAGCTCCACTTCATTGCCCTGAAACAGAACTGACAGAATCACTTCCCTGAGGTCCCCACAGGGCAGACATAGGGAGAAATTTTCACCCTTTGAACCTGACAGAGATTTTATGTTTGGTAAACAATGTTCTGGTATGTCCCACCTGACCTCCCAAAGACTCTGCCCAGATAAAGAGGCAAAGGGTCCCACAGGCATCTATTTCAAGACCTAGTGTGGAGATGCAGCTAGAATTCAATGTTTCATCTTAAAGTCAGTAGAAACAGAGACCAGAAACTCTGATTGAAAATGGGAGGAAAATGGAGGCAAACTCCACTCTGGGGATAAATTCACAATCTGCCTCAGAAACCAGCCCACGCTGACTTTGGAGACACAAAGAGACGGAAAGTAGGTTCCCACATGGTCCATCCAGCTGTCCATTCAACAACATCAACAGGGCATTATTATGTGTCTTAAGGAAACATCAGCCTCACTGTCAGCATTATCGTTCACACCATTAACTTACACAGGTATT
The DNA here is from genome assembly GCF_949786415.1 of Peromyscus eremicus. Classification (NCBI taxonomy): domain Eukaryota; kingdom Metazoa; phylum Chordata; class Mammalia; order Rodentia; family Cricetidae; genus Peromyscus; species Peromyscus eremicus. The sequence goes on from NC_081426.1 coordinate 39,414,665, forward strand.
CCACCCTAGAGTTAACACAATTTTATGATACTTATTGTAAAAAAAAAAAAATCACCCTCCATTTTTCAAATTATAAGAAATATTTGCTTATGGGCAAATATTTAGCAATTGTCAAGGAAGGAGAATGGAGAGGAAAGCTTAGTTTATATATAGCATTTGTTGCTTTCCATGACACACACACATCTGTCGTGGCCAGTTTTGAGCTCCCAAAGTGCAGTCACTAAACTAAAGGCTTCAGAACAGCTGCTGAAGTCCATCTTGAAGCTCACTGGTCAACTTGAAGCAGCTGGGAAGAGGTAAAACTCGGACCACGGATTCCAAGTAAAGATGTAACAGGAAGTGTTGAGTGAAAGCCAGGATCCTTTTGTTCTGGCCTGGAGCTGCTCAGATGCACTTTGAGATCTTAGGTTGGTCATTTTTCCCACCCTGAGCCAACTCTCTCATGTGTAAAGGGACGGGGCGGAGGGCACGAGGCTCCTGGTGTAATGGCACTTGCCACCAAGATTGACAACCTGAGTCCCATCCCTTGAACACACATGCTGGAAGGAGAGAAGCAGCTCCTGTAAGATATCCTCTAACTTCCACATACATGTACACACACACACACACACACACACACACACACACACACACACACACACACTAAAAACTTTAATAGAAGAATATGACTAGATGTGTAATTTTCAATCGTGACTACACATCTGAATCAACCTGAACTTATTCTACCATTTATTCACTTTTACCTATTGCCACATGAATTCTACTACCAGAGAATTATGACACAGGCCTCAAGGAGCTTTCGGATTCTTTTCCTTTGTGTAACTCCATGGATTATCTTATGTGTAGGCCTGCCTAAGAGGTACAAAGCTGCCTGAAGCCCCACGTTAGTGTAATATCTACATCTCTTGATTGATATGATGTGATCCTGCATAGTCTGTTTCCTGGCCATCATGTTCCTGTGTCATCTCCCCTTGAGGACAGACTCGTGATCATTTCTAAGCTGTAGAGTGTGGCAGGATGTTCCTTCTGTGACTCTAAGATGTCACCGTCAGGCCTCTGCTCAAGACCTTCTCTTCTGCTACCCTGGAAGAAGCAGCTGCCCCATGTGATCAATTCTGGAGGGCTGTGTCACAAGGAATGTGACCTCAAAGCAGCCTCTAGCCAACAGCCTGCCAAAAGTAACCACAAGAAATCACCAACAACGGGTGTGAATCAGGAAGCAAATTCCTTTCTAGCCGAAGCCAGCGTTTCCCTGCTGACAGTTACCTAGGGCAGCTCTCAGCTCCTAAAAGCTGCTGTACATTCCTCCACATTGTCCTCCATGACTCTCCTAATAGGACAGGTCTCATTTTCAAAGCCAATGGGGCAGTGTGTCTCTGCGGGCTGCTAAGAAGCAGTCTTAAAGACTGACACCTACCCATCACCCTTGCCATTTTCTATTGGACAGACAAGCTTCTCCCACATTCAAGGAGAAGGGATTAAACAAGGCTGTGACTCGTTGGGAGTCACCTTAAGGTGAATCGGGAACAACTGTTGACGGCATGTAAGAGGTGAGAAAACATGCTTAGCAAGGTTATGGGGCACATGCATGCCCCCACAGGCAGCAACCCCTGAGCCAGGACTGTTAGTTAGCTTTGGACTTCAGAGACGAGTTGCTGGGCTCTGTTCAGGATGCATGCTCAGGATAAAATCAAGCACGTCAAACTCTCTCAAGTCTATTTGAGCATTCATGGCTCCATGAACCAGGTGGCACCAGGCAACACACAGCTCAGTGCTTCCGAGTGGGTGGAGATACAGGGGGAAAGATCCCTAAGGTGTCTGTGGAAGCCATACAGACAAAATATAATTTACTGGTTAAAGTGGAAAGTCCTAAACGAGAAGTCAGTTGGTAGTTTCTGACCAGCAAAAAGGCAACTAGAGATTAGTAAGTAGGTTCTAACCAGGCAAGCGAGAAGGGAAGCTTCCTATTTACACTGGGTTTCAACTTGTTTATGAAGAATCTCAGCATTGCTTCTCAACCTAATGCTCCCAGTTTTTGGGTTTTTTTTTAACAGATGATAATCAAAACATCTCCCTGGAATGGGGAACTAAAGAGACAATTCAGTGGTTAGGAGTGCCTGCTGCTCTTTCAGAGGATTCATCTTCAGATTCCAGCACCCACATTAGGTACCTCACAGCCAACTGTCACTCCAGCTTCCGGGCATCCGATCCCCTCTTCTAGCCTCTGTGAGCATTTGCACACACACACACACACACACACACACACACAAACACACACACACACACACGCATGCACATTAATTTTTAAAAATTAAATCTTTTAAAAATGTTCACTGGAACGGGTTTGCAGCAACCAATCTCCTTTTGCCATCAGCAGGAAAACCTTATTCTCAAACACTTCAGCAAAGTGGCTGGGTTACATGGCTTCTTTGTTTCCCTGCTTCATCCCAGCACTCTGTGTCAACATTCAGGGCTTCTGGAGCACCCTCAAGTCCAAAAGGCAATCTTGCTTGTAAAATTAAATTAAAAATTTTAAGTGACATTTTATCCCTAAAGAAAGATTATCACTCTAAAAATGAGCGCATTACAGACTTTGGCCGATTCTTTAAATGGGATCTCTGTGCACTGGTCCACAGATTTAGATCATAGCTGAGATCCTCCTCGGGACACACCAAGAACACAGTGCAAACTACCTGCTCAGCCTCAGAGAAAGAAAGATCCCAGCAAAGTCAGTGGAAATTAAAACATGCCCAAAGTCAGCAAAGGCAGATGAAAACAAGTCTTATCTTACTTTCCATTCACCAATTGACTTAGTCACGCACTAAACCAATGAACTACACCCTCAGCCTCCAAAGCAAATATTAATAAAGTCTATTTCAACTTAATTTTTTATTTGCACTCAATATTCATTTTCATATGAAGTTCTCCACCTTTCAAATCAGTATGAGATCCTCCCACATGCATACATACCCACGGCTGTGGGACATGATTTAGGTGTTGCTGTAATATTCAATAATAGAAAAAAAACTATATAGGGATGGGGAGGTAGTTCAATCAGTTAAGTTTTTGTTTTGTTTTGTTTTGTTTTTGTTGTTTGATTTTTTGAGACAGGGTTTCTCTGTATACTTTTGGTGCCTGTCCTGGACCTCACTCTGTAGACCAGGCTGGCCTCAAACTCACAGAGATCCACCTGGCTCTGCTTCCTGAGTGCTGGGATTAAAGGCGTATGCCACTGCTGCCCAGTTCAAACAGTTAAGTTTTTGCCATATAAACATAAGGACCTGAGTTCAATCTCCAGCACCCATGAAAAACCCAGGCATGCTGGTATATACCTGTAATTAAAGTGCTAGGGAAGTGGAGACAGGAGAATTCTTAGCCAAATCACTGAGTTCCAGATTCAGTGAAGAAACCCTGCCTCAAAATAAATAAATAAATAAATAAATAAATAAATAAATAAATAAATAAATAAATAAATAAATAAGGTGGAGTGGCTGCAGAGACAGCTTGGTAGTTAAAAGCACTTGCTGCTCTTCCAGAGGGTCCAAGTTTGGTTCACAGGACCCACATCTGGTGGTTCACAACCATCTGCTACTCCAGTTCTAGGGGATCTGATACCCTCTCCTGACCTCTGTGGGCAATGCACACTTGTGATGCATGTATACACATGCAAAACAAGCCTTCACCCATAAAATAAAAGTAAATATTTAAAAACAAGTAAGGTGGAGAGCAATTGAGGAACACACACACACACACACACACACACACACACACACACACACACAAAAAGGATATACACACATACAGATATGAATAGACACATAGTCTGTTTTATTAAAGCCATGTTGTTCTTCTTCCTATTTTCTCTTTTTATTTTACCTTTAGTATATGTTATTTTATGATGTGTATGTTTCATCCATTGGTACACTGTTGGCTTATTTCCATATCAGTGTTTTCTATATTCTTCTCCAATAAAAGTTAAATATAAGGTTTAACTGTGTTTAACTATTTATGTTTGAATATTTACGTTACTTCTGCATTCTGTAATTATAAGCAACATTATAAATGAGAGCTACATGGCTAAATAATATGTTTTCATAGTTCTCTACATGTTCACGGCTAAATGTTCTTTAATTTCTGGGTATAAAGGTTTCTCATGCAGAAGTGATGTATCAATGTCCTTTTGAGGGCTGTGGCTTGTCAGACTGTCTAAATTTGTCTGTCTCTGAATGACCAGGACCTTGCACATGATTGACATGAGCCACATCAATGCTTCTAACTTTAATGTCCAGCATGTATTCAGGATTCTCTCCAGTCTGGGCCAAGTTTGAATTTTTTATGTTACAGATACTTCTTGATTCACAGTGGGGGAACCCTATTGTAAGTTTAAAATACCATAAGTCAAACGAATTTGTGATCCAGCTATACCATTTGTGAGTATATACCAGAGGAACCTCGGTAAACACACCACAGAGATACTTTACTGTGGCACTATTCACAATAGCAGTTATAGTATTGACACAGATGCCCACCAACAGGTGGATCAATGAAACATGATACACATACAGAGAGAGACGGACAGACAGACAGATGGACAGACAGGCAGAATGTGTGTGTGTGTGTGTGTGTGTGTGTGTGTGTGTGTGTTATTCAGCTGTAAAGATGAATGAATTATGTTATTTGCAGGAAAGTGATGGAACTAGAGATCATATTAAGAAAAGTTAGCCAGGTACAGAAAGCCAAACATTATATATTTTCTCCCACATGTGAATTTTAAAAGGGGGTGGAAATGAGCGAGAGAGGGCAATGGGAGAGGAAAAAAAGACAAATATGTGTGATTTCTCGCATATGTGAGATTTCTATGTATGATATGAAGGCACATCAGAGAGTACTTGGGAAGAAGAAAGAGACCCATGGGAAGAGAGAAGGATTATGGGGTAAAATGTGGTTAAAGTGAGAAGATCCACACATACGGGACAGCCACAAGGATACCCATTGTTTACATGTTAACTTACAGTTTTAATAAAAACAATCACATTCAATATGTCTAACCTTTCCACCAACTTCTCTGCAATGTCTATTGTCACATTCTCATTTAATAATGATGACAGGGTAATTGAAAGTCATGAGTAGCTCAACTTAAGGGAGGTTAGCATTTGTCTGTTCCTTGTTCATCATGACAGAGTAGGTATGGCAGCAAGAGGGTAAGCTGGGTGGTCACATTGAGTCAGGCATGTGCTCATCAGGCTGTCTGCTTTCTCCCGTTTTATTCAGTCCAGGCCCCCAACTCATGGGATAGTACAACCCATATTAGAGTGGATTTTCCCTACTCAGTTAAACTTCTCTGGAAATGTCCTCACTGGCATGCCCAGAGGAATGTCTCCTATGTGATTTTAAGTCCAATAACATTGAAAGTGAAGATTAACAATTCAAGCCCACCCTTGTTGACTTGATGCGTAACACACCATTTTAAACCATAACATGCTGCCTGTAGTCCTCAAAAGATCATGACATCTCATAATACAAAATGCACTAAATTCATCCAACAATGTTCACAATCTACTCTGAGACTCGAAGTAATATCTTAACCATGAGCTCCCTTAGAATCAAAAGCAAGTTATGTGGTCTGGTGATGTAGTTCAGCTGGTAGAGCACTTGCAGAGCATGTGTTAAGGCCTAGGTTTGATCCCTACCACAGGATAAAACCAAGCATGGGGTAGGCATATGCCTCTAACTCCAGCACTTAGGGAATAGAGGCAGGGGGTTAAGACATGCAAGTGCATCCTCAGCTACACAGTGAATTCAAGGCCAGCCTGGGCTACATAAGACCCTGTCTCCAAAAAAAAAAATTGACTTACTTCTAATATAAAATGACAACATATTGAACATCCCTACTACTAAGGGAGAAAAGGGAGATAGCAAGGAGAGATCAGACCAAAGCAAGAATAAAACCCAGTAGGAGAAACAGTGAATGCTACAGCTCCATGTCTGGCATCAAGAGCACATGGTGGCATCATCTGGGCTCTGATGGGCTTGGATAACCCCATCACTGAAGCACTGCAGATTGCAACACATGTAGACTCGCCTTTGGACCATCTCCACTCTGCACCTGCAACTTAAGGGGCGTCACAGAGTCCTGTCATCAACATCTTGAGGTTTCCGTTGACACTTGGGCTGCACCTTCACAGCTTCACAGGGTCCTCCTTGAAAGAAATCTGACACTGACATGCACTGCCTGGTCCCAGGAACTTTTTCCAACCTTGGTGAAAGTCTTTGAATCCCCAGAGCTTTTGCACTTAAATACCTGGAAAACCAACACCACATAGAGGATGACGTCATTTCAAATGAGTTTGCATCCTTACATCTTGGAGCCTTCTATGACTAGGGTACCATGCTTATTGTCCCAGTGCAGAGTGAGAGGTTCCTCTTCTTACAGTTATCTCCGCTGTGTCCACTCTGTCCACAGCTTTAAACCAGCTGGCTCTCTTTTTCTAGTGATGCTGTGCATTGTCAAAGTCTTCCTGCTCTACTTCATGTCCTCCCTCACTATAGATCTGGCTATGAGCAGGGAGGGGTGGCCATGCCACACCCCATAATATATGGATGCCTTGAAATTTAGTTTACCGAACAGAATAGTCATTACTTTTTAATTAAGTATCACTCAAACTTTTGGAACATGAGCAGGACTCAGATTCTTTGCCTGGATACAATATAAGTGGCCTCTATCTCAGTTCCTGAGAGCATCTTTGCTCCTCTTTAAGACAGTATGAACCCAGAACTCACTATCCACATTTCTTTCTGCATTCTAGTCTTCATAATCCCCACCAGAATGCACCCATACACTCTGGGTCTACTGTAGTCCACAGCTCCAAATTCTTCCACATTTCTTCTCCACACCCAGACCAAAGACCTACAAACCACATAGTCACATAGCCATGGCTTATATTAGCTTACATTGGTGGCTTTTCTCATTTCTGTGTCCAATACCTGACAGAAGGCAATCTAAAGATTTATTTTGGCACAATTTTTTATGAATATGGTCCAATATGGTAGGAATGTGAGGTGGCTGGTCACACTGCACTGGCAGTCGGGAAGCAGACAGATGTGCACACTGCTGCTTACCGGGCATCCTGTTTCTTTCTCTTTTGAGACACCCTCACAGGCACACCCAGAGGTGATTCAGAAATAGTGAGATTGACAATTAAGATTAACCATCACAGTATTGTCACAGATGGATGTTTCTATTAGATCTTCTAAAGAGAATAGACTCTTCCTCAGTAATAAAAATGATCAACTAATACATCACCATGAAAACATCACCAAGGAAACCTGTGTCAGTATTTCTAAATTAAGTCCAAGGTTTTTGCCACAAAAACCCATTTCCTTTATGAAGTACTGAAACAAGCCATGAAAAATGAGAGCTTATTGTATGGAAAGTGAGATTAAGACACAGACACCTCCAAGATATGGACAGTATGAAACCTGTAGTTCTTCTTAGCAAGGTTATGCAACACATCCAAACATCATAAACACATGTGACTTGTACTTATAAATTGCGTGTGCACATAATTTGTTTCTTTATCAATACATCTAATTTGATAAAGGTCAACACTGGGGCAGGTCCTAGCCTCTGTGAGTATCTACCATCCTATTGGAATGCACACTGCTTTCCCTCTGTGTCTACATGGGATCGGTTTCAGAGCACATTCATCTCCTGTTAGTACTTGACCCACATCAAAGTCAGAAGAGGGAATGGGGTGCCTCCTATTCATCAGCACAACCAGTTAGCTAGCAAGGGATTCGGTGTGTGCTGCTCTAGCAAGAACAGGCTCTGTTTGCCACCCAGGATTACCAGGATAGAATTCATGGGTTTCAGTTCCATTTTGAAGCTGCAGGATTTCAAGCAACTTGCTAACCACTAAGTACTAGTTTAGAAAATCTAGTGACCAAAAAAAAAGTCTTATAACTAAATTGGCAAGATAAATTCTACATGAATAAAAAGTTGAATGATTGTTTAAGAAAATATATAATTATAGAAAAAGAAAAACCCTCTCGCCGCATATCACCAACTATGACATCAGAGTAGCAAGCAAACTTCTGAATAGCACAGGAATTTATCACAGACAAGCATGGGTTCAGGAATGATCTGTCTATGTTGCATTAATAATGAACCACTTTTTCAGGATTTTGCAGCTTAGTCACAAAATACATCCTATACACCACAGCATGCCATTGTCTAAGCAGAAGCATCTTTGTGCATATATTAACAGTGGTATATTTTGTAATCCATGGTAGTCTAGGTTTGATGAAATGAGGTCAAGCCATCCAAGAAAAAACAATTATTGTATATGCATTTCTTCCTGGGAGGAAATATCAGAGAGTAGAAAGGCTACCTGTCTGAAGGTTGTGGTAATCTCTTCTGCAGCAAGTAATTAAAAATTAAAGGTTGCAAGTACCCTAGAAGGCAGCCCCTGCCTCTGGAAGCCGAAGGTGAAGAGCTGATGAACTGTGAGTATAGGAAGCCTGGCTTTGACAGTCTACAGGATGTGATGTGATGAGGGTCACAGGCTGCAGCAGCTTCGTGGAAATACTCAGGATGCTTCTTCACCATGGAAACACTCAGGATGCTTCTTCACCATGGAAACACTCAGGATGCTTCTTCACTGTGGTTTGATATTTTTCTACTACAGACCATCTCACACTTCCTCTCTTCTGTCTTATGAGTTTTACAGAAGACAAAAATATATCTTACAAAGCCCATGTAACTCCTTCCTCTGCCTGATGGCCACCCTTGTCTGTAGCTGTATTTGGAAAGGGCAGTAAGTTGTTTATCAGTTCCACTGAAGACATCTCCTTATTAAATGAGACCGTCCCTTAAAAATGACATGGTTCAGCTAGGACCACACTTTTGCTGAGTATCACAGGAACTGAAAAGCTGTACTGTTCCTAAGTACACTACAATGTCCCACTTGGCTCTATGATAATGTTTAATTCATTTGATATCTTGACTGATTTCACACATATATTAGGAATTTCATATTATAGTCACACTAATATTTTTAAATCTCCTTGTAATGCCATGACAAATAGGAGAAAATAGATTTTTTGCCACAGACTTTCTTTAAATGAAATTAAAAACAGACTCCTGCTAGCTTATATTATTCTCTGTGTCTCTCATGTACATGTGCATACACACACACACACACACACACACACACACACACACACACACACACAGGGGGGGGGGGTAAAGTAATATTCTCCTGTCGAGCTAAAACCATCTTATTTTGATATATAAACACATATCACATAATTTGTATCTTTAATCAACACATCTAATTTGGCTAATGCACATGGGTGATTGGGTGTCTATGTGCTAATAACAGTGTCTGAATGCTAATGGCTGGGAAAAGCTAAGTGCCCGAGACTAGACTTGGATTAACGATGAGCATTTGCCTCATGGCTTTCCTAGAAGAACTGTTTGATTTCACCTCCATTTAACCTTGACATTTATAAAGAAAATCTAAAGGTTTCATAAATAGGAATCCAGCTTTAACACAAAGCCAAATGCCAAAAGCCCTACACATATTGTCCTATGGGGGAAATATTTGAAGCCAGACAAAAGCATCTTCTTTAAATGCTTGGCGCTTTGACCTTACCGCAGAAAGATGGCCCAAAAATTAATGAATCCAAAAGAACTCCCAATAGTGGAGGGTGTGTGTGTGTGTGTAATTGCTTGTGAAAATACACAAGGACCTCTGGTTTTAAAGAAATGATAATGCCTCATTTACATAGTTCTGTATGAATATGGAATTCCTTTTTCAAATGATTTGAGTTGCTGTATACAGTATATTCTTACCCAACTCTGGCCTCCAAAACCACAAATCTCCATCCCAAAGATTCAAAAAAAATCTCATAGCAATAGGGTCTTACCCTCAAGTTCTTACCTCACACTTCCAACATTGGACTTGAAAAAAATCAAGCTGGAACTCACCTAGACGCCTCCTACCTGAGGACTAGCTCTCATAGTATCTGAAGGTGCTGTGTAAGATGCCAGGGGAGAAAAGCAACCAATGGCCCTTCCCAGCTGTGGTACCTGTGGAACCACAACTATGACCAGCCCAGCAAGATATTACCAAGGGTTGTTGGAAGTAACCACTAGTCAGCTAATCAGACTTCACTCAACAGGGTGGAATTCATGCCTGGTGCTGGAAACCTAGCCAACTACCTATGGTTGGAGAGATCATAACTCTGAGACAGTAACCTACTACTGCCGCTTTCCTAAATCAGTATAATTCCAAATGTAATTCTAAATACCTATCCTGGTAGCCATAGCTCAGCTAAGTATAGCTCTCACCCCTCATCAAAGAGGTGTGTTGTTGTTGTTGTTGTTGTTTTTTGGGTTTTTTTTTTTCAGCAGATGGAGACCATCACATAAATCTACAACTGTTCAAAATGCAGAGAGAACAACTAACCTGGGTGTGCCCAGACCCATTCAATACACCTACGATACCTAAGGCTCAGGGAATAACACGGAAGATGGAGTGGAAAGATTGCAAGAGCCAGAGGACCAGGAAATCTTCTGTGAGGTAGTGTCTTCTACATGTGACAGGAAGCTGCACACATGAAGTTTTAACAATATGGTCACCTAAACAAGATGTGCACAAGAACAATATACCAGCTGGTACACCAAATTAGATGGGGGAAAAAATCCCACAGATCTTTACACCTAGATGAAGACCTAACAGCTTCTAAGAGAGGAAGAGGCAGTCTCCTCCAGGGATGAGCTCCAGGTAGGTTACCCAACCCAAAGTTCTCAGCCCCAAACACATGCACACATGAGCAACACTAAATGGACTCAGCAGGTTATGGGTGGATTTAGGTGCATGTAAAAATAATAATTAATTAAAGAATAGGCCTGGAATTGTCAGGGGTATGGTAAGAGTTAGAATGGGATGTAAAATAAATAAATAAATTAATTAATTAATTTATTTATTTATTTATTTATTTATTTATTTATTTATTAAAAGAAGAAAGAGAGAGGAAAACAAACAAACAAACAAACAAAGAGAAAGGAGAATGGGAAGAGAGTGGGGTGGAAATGATGTAAATACCACATTCCTATATGAAATTCTTAAAATTTTAAATTTTAAAAAATTAATTTAAAAAGTCTCATAGCAGAAAAACTATTTCAATTTGATTATCTCATTCTTCCCTGAATTTATCAGACAAAAGAGACACTTTTCTCAGCAACAACACTTCAGTAAAGTTGATTAAATAAAAAGATAAGCAGAGGACAAACTGAAACCCCCAGAGCCTGAGGTTAGCTCTGCTTTAATTGCCTGTAAATCTCAGAGTGAGTCATGTGCTTCTGGTTCATGCTTTTCAGTAAATGAAAAGGTGGGGCTCCATGAACTCCAGGACCTCTCCAGACTCATAAATTAAAAATCTACAAACATGAAAATGAGGACTAGAAGGAAATATTGGACACCACCCAAAGGCCCTGGATTAAAAAAGGTGGGAAGGGTGGCTATTCTCCATGAAAACAAAAAAAAGCAGCAAGACTTTCAATCCCATTAGAGACCTCCAAACAGCCTAAACCTGTGAGCTCAGCTGCAAAGCTAAGGCCTCATCAACAGAAATCAGTTCAGATCAGGAAGACAAGACTCAGCAAAATAAAAGCCACAGACCAAAACAAAACAAAACAAACAAACAAACAAACAAAAAAAAAAAAAAAACCCAGCTAGGTGAGCATGATGAGAACCAGTCCTATGTGGGATGAAATAAGGTCCAAAGAAGTGTTAGAACGAAATGTGGTTCAGGGGTAAGACCAAGAACAGAGCTATGCACAGGACAGCTTAGTGTATAAGTAAGTTCCTATGGAGTGCTCAGCCGTAAGTGGGGCATTTTATCACAACCTCTGCCTCTGAGGCTTAGAGACCATCAAGGAATAGGGAGCATAAAGATTATACGAGACATAGGTCTTAGCGAGGATCAGGGCCACACGGAGTCTTATGAACAAGACAGGATGAATGCATTCATGAATCTACAGAAGCTATGGCTGCCTGCACAAGTGAAGCCAGACACAGCAGCGTGGAGGAGAGAGGGGCTCAGAGACGCTACTCCTAGCACAGGATCTACCGGCAGTTGACAGCCACTAGGGGAGGCGAAGTCAGTTTTCCTTAAGGTTCTAACCCCATGTTCCAGTGGATGACTGGACATTCATGAGTATAAGGGCAGAACAAATTGGACTTAGTAGGTTATCTTTTTAAAGGGGATAAGAGGTTGGCAGGTGTTTGGAGGAGGGGGTGGATCCAGGGAGAATTAAGGGAAGTAGCAAGTAAATGATCAAAAGTTGTTGCTGTATATATGTATGAAATTCTCAAATAATTTTAAATAGTATATTGTATATAATATGTATATTAAATAGTATATATATTATATATACTTTTAAATATATATAAGTGTATATGTACTAATATAAAAAAGAAAGAACAGAGTCATGGTACCCAACATTCTGCAAACATAGTCACCTGGACCAAAGAAGCCGTAATATACTGTACAAAAATTTTAAATAAACGCAAATAAATAAAGCGGTTGAATGTGATCAGTTTCCCAGCCCAGAATCCCTAAGGGTACCCACATCTCCAGTCTGCGAAAAGAAGTGGGGCTATGGTGGCTGAATTCTCAGGGCACCAATGAAGATGCCTGGCCTCCACATTTCCAGAGTTTAAAGTGGGGTCAGGAGCTAACTTGGCTGAGGAAAATGCAGAAATATGGGTTGCAAGACCTGAGCAGGTTAAAAGCTAAGATTCCAGGACCAAATCAAGGGAAGGGGCAGCAGGCTTCCAGTGTTATTTTATTGTGCACACATCCTTTGAAATATTTATGATCATAGTACACACCTAGACCATGTGCAGACTGTACAGAGTCATACTAATGACTTGTGTATGTTATAAACTATGCACAAAACAAAACAGAAACGTTTAGCCAATGAGATAAACATGTATAAACCTCTGAGGCTGTGTCACTCGAAATGATGAGCATGCAGCTTTGGAGGCCACTGTATCCGAAGTCCAGCTCACAGCAAGGAAAGATGGGACGCAACAGAAAGGGAATCCGCGGAATGATTGGCAGGAAGCAAGACTGGGAGCTCTCTTTGGGCACTGCAGTGTGTGCCTTGGGCTGGCTTCAAGAACTGAGAAGGGACAGGCAGGGAGGGCCTGAAAGACTGCTTATTTGTAGAAAGCCCCTTTATTAAAGATGTATAAGAAAAATGTGCCTTTACCTGGGAAAAAAAGACACTAAAGCTAAAAAATAACGATTTTCTAAAAGTTGGGCTAGAATTTCTGTCTGCTTAGTATTGTCCCATCTGCTTCCTCATAGACGGTGTTGCTGTTTGGTCCTTGAATATCCCCCAAGGTCCATGTGTTTGCTGCTTGGTTCCCAGAATGTGGCCACTGAGATTTGAACTGTTAAAGTATGGTTTAGGGGGGCGGGTGCTGGGGAGGTGACTCAGCTGTTAAAGCTTTGAAAACTAGAGTTGGATCCTAAGAAACTCGCATAAGTGCTGAGTGGGCATGGCATCTCCCCGCCCCAACCTCACCCTCACCCTGCAATTCCATAGTCACAGCAAGCTGGCCAGCTAGACTAGCCATTTCAGTTGTCCCGGATTTGATTGAGAGGCCAGACCTCAACAAGTAAGGTGGAAGAGTTTTTTAGGTTGATTACTAACTTCAACCACAGGCCTCCAGTGCACATACATACACATACATATATGCTCACACATACGCAAAAATATCATACACCTGCACAACACACACACACACACATACACACACACACACACACACACACACACACACACACACACACACACACAACTGGGACCCGGTGGGAGGTCTTTAGATCATCTTTGCTTATGCTTGAAGAGAATTGTGCAACCTCAGCCCCTTCTTTCTCTTTTGTATCCCAGCTATGAGGCAATCAGTCTCTTTCTACCGCATATGCTGTCAAGGCAGAATCAAAGGATGGGGAAGAGAAGCCTGTCTAGAGAAGCTTGCCACCAGGAAACTGGCCATACAGAGAGCAGCCTCAGCAAGGAATCCTGCTGCTAAAGTGTCCTGACCCAGAGAGTGCTGCATGTGGAGGCCAAAAAACTCAACCAGGGCTGCCCTGGGGATGCTCCTCCATGGTACTACGCTCTTGCTAGTTAAGCATTCACTTTGCCCTGCACAGAGCGCTCCACCCAATCAGAGCTGCTGTTCCTATCTTAGAGAGAATGAGTGAAGGTTCCTGCTGCCATGATTGCAATTATTATCACAAATATAATCAAGCACTAATGAGAAATCAGAGGTGGTAAGATAATGAAGGGCAATTGCATATTATGAAACATTGAGTTAATTTGAAAGTATATGGTACAAAAATATTAATAAAGCCCCCAAGTTATGCACAAAATTCAAAATTATGCAATTTCAAAAAGGTTGTTTAATTCATCAGGAATTGTTTATTCTCTACGCTGTTATGCAAAGTGGGTTATAGGCTGTGTTTACACACTCTCACTTCAGCCGGTAAACAGAAATACCCACTATCAGAAATACTATTGTCAGATCTGTGAGGAAATTAATCCTAATTACCTCGGTTTTGAATTATGTAAATTCTTCAAAAATCTATTTCTTGCATAAATAGTTTTCTCTGCAGAAGAGATCAGGGGAGGCATTTCAGGAACCAACAGTAACAGTCGCAAATACATAGAGGGGACAAAGAGGTAAAGGAGGAAGAAAATGAAAGAAGGAAGGAAGTTTGAAATACTCAAGAAACGTGGGAAGCTCAGCAGACAGGAAGCCAGTAACTGCCAGATGCTAGTGTTTCATTCAGTCTCTGGCCATGGTGAAGTTTCCATACATCACTAGTGAAATGGGCAAAACAAAGACAATGATAAGCTAGGACACAGAGAATTTTTACGTTTTCAAATGTCCTTGACTATCAAAACATGCTCTCCACAACCTGCTGACATTAAAGTCGCTTACGGGCTGGAAATGCTGACAATGGCTAGTGATGGATGACAGGTAGGATCAGCTTGGTTTTGATTTTACTTATGGGGGCACACATGTGTGTGCACCCTCACAGGCTACACCATGTGTGCGGAGCTAGACTGCTACATGAGTCAGTTCTCACTGTCAACCCCGTGGGTCCTGGGGATCAAACTCAAGTCCTCAGTCTTGGTAGTAACCATAGTTACCCATTGAGCTATCTTATCAGCCCAGGAATAGGGCTTTACTAGTTTCTTCTTTCAAAAAACGAAATTTGATGACCATAGACAGGTCTGTAGTTTGTTTTTCAGAGGTATCATTGCTTCATAATATGAAGGTACACTGAACCACGGCCCCATGGGAAAAAAACTTAATCAAACAGGATACCAGATTGAACACACTGAGAATAACTCTAGATGTTGATTTTTTTAATATTTAAATACACATCAATAATTAAGAGAAAATGACTACAACATTAGCAGTATGTGTGTGTTTCAGCGACTGAGGAAAGGCAAATGAAACAAAAATCATTACAAATACAACAAAGAGCAGAAAAGGAACAGAAACCAGAAAAAAATAGCAGCTATCATGGGTCCAAATGTGTCATTAACTGTAACAAAAACATCTGGTTTATAGCCATCATACAGAAACTCACAAACAGGTGATGATATGCTAACTAAAATAAATAAGAATACCTATGTCCTGCTTATAAGAAGCACATTAAAGTGAGACAAGAAGTTAAAAATAAGGTATCACAGGCATGTCTGAGTAACTACACTGTAATTGTTGCTGTTGCTGCTGCTGCTGCTGCTGCTGCTGCTGCTGCTGCTGGGCAAATGCTAACAACCATTCCCTGCCTACCCTCCTTCAGAGAAAAGCATTCCAATATTAATTTCAGATCTTAATTTTTTGATAAGGTAGGACAGAAAAGAAACACAAGAAATTTTTTATGATGTTAAAAGTAAAACCCACGAAGCACGTATAGTCATGCAAAATAGTTTCAAAATGCATAAGGCTATAAAGTTATTAGACAGCAGGTACAGGTGGGAGTCATTCACGGGCATAGGAGAATGTGTGAAAGACATTTCTTCAAAATGATTGCCATTTTCTATGCAAGTAGAAACCTGGATTTTAGTGCTAACAAGCTTAACTAAGCACTTGCATCAAGAGGGTATACAAACAGAGATTAGATATTTTTAAAGACTCATGAGAGGTTTAAAATACCGGTCAGATTGAAATATCTCATCTCCGAAAATAGAAATTCTCACACAATCCATTGACTCTTGAAATTTACAGCAGAAGATAATGTGCCAGCCCATAAAACAACAACTCAGATATTCTCAGGAGGTCTTTCAGTTACTTCTAAGTAAAGGCAAAAATTAAAATTAAAAGTACAGGCTTGTCCAAAAGCAACATTGATAACGGCATTATATAACACAATCTTTGAGATGTAGCCTCAGTGATATTCAGAGATCTTTAATGTGACTAATAGTTTTAAGTTCTCTATTACCAAACTCAAGTAATAAACATAAAGGTATTAATATATAAGATAATTAATGGAATGTAAAACAAACTGTGACTATAAAATAGGACACAAAATAATCTGAGTTCCTGTTCTAGTTTTCTTTCTGTTGAGGTGATGAAACACTCTGACTTGGGGAGGAAAGGGTTTGTTTCATCTTAAACTTCTAGGTCACAGGTCATTAGGGCAGTCAGGGCAAGAGCTCAAGGCAGGAAGCTGAAGACAGGACTGCTTGTTATTGTGTACAGCATTACCTCCACCATGGAACTCTCCTCCACCAGGAACTCACTCACAGCCAAGGAAGGGTAGGGGGATCATGGATGGAGGACACTGCTTGCTAACTGCCTTGCCCACCAACTTCCTGATATGTCAGGACCACCTGCCCAGGAATGGTGCTGTTCCCAGTTGCCTGGACCTTCCTTTGTTAATTAAGACCATCAAGACCATGTCCCACATACATGTCCACAGACAGACCTGATAAAGACAATTACTCAACTGATACTCTTTGCAAGTGATTTTGAGATGTCAAGTTAACAGTTAATGCTAACTAGGACACTGACTAAAAATAAAAACTGGCCCTTTAGATTTAAAAAAATAACAACAATAGTAATAAATTGATTATACTTGATTAACTATAAATATAAGTAGATTAGCAAGTTTTATCATGTAATAAAAAGATTTGTACAACAAAACTAAAACTAAGCTTTTGGGAGAAAGACTATGAGCCTACCTAGAGATGCTCACTGATTAAAATAATGATAGTTGCATCTAGAGCCAGACTACCTGGGTTTGGATAAAATATAAAATCAAGTAGGTTAATAATTAAGGGAGAAATTGGGAAGGCAGTCAAAGATCTAAGAGGAAAAACTAGCATCAGGCCCAGTATTATACAATTGTTTTCTTAGAAAAAAAAAAGTGAAAGGTATTTTAGAGGATGGAGAAACATTGAGTGTTTAATTCATTCTGTCGCACTATTGTAGAATCCTCTCTACTAAAATAAATTGTAAAAGTACACACAATTATAAACACATACACACACTTAGACAAGCCACTAGAACCGTGAGCCAAAACAACCCTTCCATCTTTTAAAGTTGTCCTTGGTATTTTGTTACAGCAACAGAAAGCTGACACATTCTTCTGCAACTTACTTTTTCCTTTCACAGTTTGACTCAGAGATCGTCTATGTCAATGTATGAATGAATCTTATTTCATTTAAGAGATGAGTGATTGCCTATCACATAACTGTGAAAATCAGAGTGTTCTCCTAAATTTCCTTTTGATGAATATGAAAGTAGTATAGTTGATTGGGGGGGGGGGGAGAGTCATAACTTTCTACCTTTCCCAACACACATACAATGTGATAACACAATTTCTTGCATAGGAAGAGGTGGACAAAAAAGTACAGTATATCATTAAAGGGCTAATTTATTCCTCCTATCTCTTTAGCATGGCTTAAAGTGAGCCTCCCTTCCTAGGGGTGGCCCCTTGTCCAGGTGACTGAACCCAGAACAACTGTAAAGTTAGGCCTCCACCCAGACTGGAGATTCTATTCTTTTGACCAGAGTTCTTTTCTAATGAGCCTCTATCAATACTCTACCACTAAGGACCATTTAGGTACTGCTCACACACCTCTCTATTGGAAGGTGGGAGACAATTATGTTCATTTTTGAGTGTGGTGTTTGCTGTGTGACCTGGCACACTTGAATCCTTTTGGATCCTAGGGTCCTTATCTACAAATTAAGGATGTTTAAACCTCATAGCTGGAGAAACAATAAACAGAAAAAATATGCTGTTAGCTAGAACACATATAAATGTAAGACAGTGTATAAGAAACCCTACACACTTTAGGAAGAGAGTCTGGACGCATGTAGGTAAAGTATGTCAATAGCATACAGCCTTCCTCTACTTTGTTAGCATCTGTTCTTATTTGATTGGAGGCAGCAATTAGACCACAATCATGAGAAATCAAAATGGCTTTATGGATTTGAGTTTTTAACAAAACCTACATTTTCATAGTTTCTTTTTTAACTTGGCTTAAATTGCCTTTCCTGAAATCAATATGCTGCAATTAGGGGAAAAAGGACAACGGCATTTTTAGGATCAATAACAAATGACTTGATTCTTATCTAGGCAAGACACATCCAGATTAACTCTTGAGAGCTGAGGGAAGTCATCCTCAGGGCTTGGGCTCACCCAAGATTTGCTCCGGTTTCTCAAGGCCCAGCTTATTGTTATCTTGGGGGTGCAGGGACAAAGAGAAAGGGAAGAGACAGGGGGAGAAGGGAGAGGAGGGGGAGGGGAGGGAAAAGAAGAGAAAGGTCCAGAGAACACCACGCAGTGGAGTCAGTCAGAGGCAGGTGCATGCCCCAGCTTAACCTTTGACTAGGTCTGTGATCTGCGGCAAATCACTCTGCCTCCTTAAGTCTCCATTTCCTACTTTGATAAATGATTATGAGAAAATACCGTAGCATAATAGGCTGTCATTTGAGATTTTTCTAAATTACATGTATCTTAGGTCAGTGCTAAGGACTAAATGTGCCCTCTAAAGACTCTGTGTTAGAAGTTTAATACTCAAGGCGGCCGTAGCAGTGGTGAGAGGTAGGGCTTGCTGAGATGTGAATGATGGCTCCTTTTAAAAGGCTAAGCTCATTCTCTCTATCTATCTAGCTAGCTTTGTGTGTGTGTGTCTGTCTGTGTCCTTTCTGTCCTTTCATCCATAAGATAACAACACCATGAATGCCCTCATCAATTCTATGCAAGCTCCATATCTTTGACTTCCCAGCCTCCAGGAATATGAGCCAAATTTTTCTGTTTATTATAAACTAGCCAGGTTTGTGTATTCTGTTATAGGAGCACAAAACGGACAAAGATAGTGAGGCCTTTGGGCCAGCATTGAGAGCTACCACAGAACAGATTCCGAAATGAATGCTGGGTATTGAAATTTCAGTTTTTCATAAAACACCACTTATGTGATGATGACAAATATAGGATTGGACAAGGAGAGAGAAGTTTCACAGGAATACAGTCATGAAGAGACCCCAGTCGATCCCACAGGAAGCTGGAGGCTGGAATGACACCCTCAGAGTTGTCTGAAATTGAGGTAAAGTACTTGTCCTTTGCTCTTCCAAGTGTCCGTCACTGGATATAGGCCACCCCCATAAGTAAGAATAAGCTTAGGGGAGGCAGAACTCTTTAATGAAAATTCCTCAGACCTATTAGCTCAACACTGGCCAAAAGCCAGAGGGTGAGTCCCAGGGTAGGTAAGGCAAACATTAATTGTAATAAAGAGAGTTAGGACATTAAATTGCAAAAGCCACAGAAGTTCCTCCTTGACATTCAATGCCTATTTTCAGGGTCTAAAAATACGTCACAGGGTATAGTATGTGCTTACCAAATATTAGTTAAATGAATAAAAGATGCTTCATAATGATTAGCTACTGTTATTAATGAGCCCCTCCGGAAGATATTCATTTGTTTGGTTTATTTTACCTGTTGAATAGCAGTTTTCTCTGAGTTGAGATATTCCATCCTAGAGGGATGCTCTTTAAGATTCAGAAAGTTCTAGCCGGGCGGTGGTGGCACACGCCTTGAATCCCAGCACTCAGGAGGCAGAGGCAGGTGGATCTCTGTGAGTTCGAGGCCAGCCTGGTCTACAGAGTGAGATCCAGGAAAGGCGCAAAGCTACACAGAGAAACCCTGTCTCGAAAAAAAAAAAAAAAAAAAAAGATTCAGAAAGTTCTAAAGACAGGCTCCTCAAGACTCAAAAAGTAACTTATTTGTCTCAAGAAGTCCCTGAAACGGACCGTAGGTCAAGGCCCTTCCCTCCCCAAGGTTATATAAGTAGTGAAGACTGCTGAGGAGACTCCAGCTAGCCAAGGTGAGACTCTCTGACCTGTCATGCTGTTAGCAGAGAGCTCAGAGGTTTCAGCATGCCTGAGTTTTCAGGCATGCTAGGGTAGCTTTTTGGTGATACAACTACCTCCAAGTCACCTCTGTTTCTGCCCCTCATCCATGCTCCTGTAATTAATCCCAATACACTCATTGGTTCACCAACTCTCTTTACTTTGATCTGTTGTTGGTTCTCTTTCCAGGAAGAGTAGATATTTGAATTGCTTCTTCCCAGGAAAAATGTCACACAACACTACCTTATGCCCAGACCATGTGTATATTTAATTATAAATGTTCCTGCCCTTCCACAAAACATAAAGAACCTCACAATGTTATCTTCTCAGATAATGTTAGTTACTCTTCAGCTGAAAGGGACATTGTAGCCTGAATCATGCTTTCCCTGAATCTCCTGTGTTGGAGCCCTAGTACCCAGTAGTTCAGAATGGATGTTATTCATTGACAGGCTCTTAAAAGAAACCACTAGGACACAATGGCACCCCCAATCAAATCTGATTGATACTCTATTTAAAGAGGATGTAGCAGAGAGATGCCAAGGATGTAAACACACGGAGAAATGACTAAGTGAGGACACCCCAAGAGAGTGGCCATCTGAAACCAAGGAGAGAGGTCTCAAAAGAAAGCAAAGTTATTGACAGCTTGACTTTGAACTTTCAGCCTTTATAACTATGACAAGTCAATGTCTGTTGTTTAAGCCAACCAGTTCATGGTAATTTTCACGACATCTCTAAAAACTGAATACAAAGAATCTTCAGGGCATTGTAGACAGGGAAAAGCCAAATTAAAATTCCATCTTTCCAGAGAGGAGGAGGGATAATGCCAGTGTTAATATATTGGACCTTGGGAATAAACACTTGGGCTAAGAATGGTGGCATTTTCTCCATGAATAGCTTTCTAATGTATTAATTATTTCTGTTACTGTGACCAAGTACTGGATAAGAAGCACCTTGAGGGGCTGGAGAGATGGCTCAGCGGTTAAGAGCACTGACTACTCTTCCAGAGGTCCTGAGTTCAATTCCCAGCAACTACATGGTGGCTCACAACCACCTGTAATAAGATCTGGTGCCATCTTCTGGCCTACAAGGACACATGCAGACAGAATACTGTATACATGATAAATAAACCAAGAAGAAGAAGGAGGAGGAGGAGAAAGAAGAAGAAGAAGAAGAAGAAGAAGAAGAAGAAGAAGAAGAAGAAGAAGAACCGTTGGTGACTGCTAGTGTAGAATAGCACTTGCTCCACAGAAAAATAAGGCATATTCTGTTCTGAACCAATCGTAAGTGACCACATTCCAGGAATATGGATGTAGGTTATCCCAAATGACCTGTTACACTGTGGAAAGTTACATGAGTTTTTATAGTCACAGAATAAAAGAAAGTTATAAATTAATGCATTCATCAAATTCATTGGTGGGGACATCAGGTAGGTGGTAACAGCAAAACAGGGATTTGTCTGCTGTTGGTTTTAGATGTTCTCTGATGACAGACCTAGCCCTTGGACTGGTGAGTCAGTTAGGTTAATACATTCCAGAGATTGTACCTAATAGTTCAAAGGCTGTTAGGTCAGATGCAGAGGTGGGTGATCAGTGAATATTAAAGGGAAAAGGGTAGCTCAAGATAATTTCAGCTCTAGATTTACAACACAGCCCAACTCTCCACAATCATGGAAGTTCTAATCAGACAGTCAGCCTGCAGAAACTTTATCATAGGTGTGTCTGTTTAAGGAAATTCCAGTTAACGGGAGGATTTACTTCAGCTCAAGGTTTAAAATGAGTCAATCAGTCCACTGTGGTGAAGAAGGTATGGAAAAGTTCCTGGAAGCTTCATGATAGTGGGAGCATATGGAGGCTTGACCTCACAAGAAGCAGAGAGACTGGAATGAGAAGCAGTGCTGGGCTGTACTTAAGGTTCATCTCCCAGCAACTCTCTTTTTCCAGCTTTGCCTCACCCCTGAAGTTTCCATAACCTCCCAAAACAGAACCATTAGCTGAGTCCCAAGTTCAAATCCGTGAGCCTGTGGTGGATATTTCACCTGTGAACTGCAGCATCCATCCTGCCCTCCACTGGTACTAGTTTAGCCCCTCCCCACTGCTCTATAGGAAGCCTAATCCCTCCAATACCCATCACATTCAGAATCACTCACTCACGACTAGCTCTCCTTCAGACCACAAATTGCATGACGTCTAGAGTCACCCAACTAGGGGCCAAAACTAAACTAGCATGAATACCTGCACATAGACCAATTATTTACAACAGTCATCCTCTCTGGTCGCTCCAGCTCAGTCCTGAGTGGTCTGTATCTGTAATTCACCAGTTACTCAGAGTTTTGAAAATCACCTCTGCTTTATACCCTCAGGGCTGAGCACAGATCCCAACAAATAGTAGACAGTTAATAAATATCTATTGATTTGTGGATTGGCTGCTTATGTCTCAGAATAATAAAGGGGAAAATTGATTTTCTGCACACAACTAAGCAAATCTTTGCCAAATACTTCCATATACCGGGCCATGTCTAGGTGCTAGGTAAGAAGTATGAGTGAATATCATCCCGTGACCTTAGTCAACTAATAGTGATTGTCTAAAAAGAATGAGTAGACAATATAAAGTTTCTGGGACCCTGAGGGAAAGGGGTTACTATCTGAAGGACAAATTTTCTTGTCAACATTCAAATGTCCATGCAGCCTAGACAGTGGCAAAATGCCTGGGATAGATGGCACTTGACACTTAGGCATGAGAGCATAAGCTCCAGACATCAGGTAAAAGCAGAATTTGTCCTTGCTCATATCTGACTTTTCATAGGACTTTGACCTGCAGATACTAGGGACCAATCAACCAGGGACGCTGGAAGATCTGTACCATTCTGAATCACTTACAGAGTTAAAACGTTCATACTTCATAGAAGTTACACTCTACAAATAGTCTAACCAATTTGAGCAAAAAGTCAAGTTGATACCAAAAGAGCTCAGGGAACAAATCCAGTTGCCTTGGTGATGAAGCCCCTTCCCAGTCTTTGTTACTATGATATTTTTAAAGCCAATGGAAAATTTAAAAAACATGGGAATAAAGCAATATTAGGCTAAATTAGGGAAAGGTCTCAGGAGAAGTTGGGGAGGGGATGTTCAAGGACAGAAGATGGGATCCTGAGGAGGTAAGTTTGGATGGCAGATGATAGCGACTTATAGACCTGTGAGTGTGAGAACATCTTCGATTCCACAGCGCACTGACCAGGAGAATAAGAAAAATATTTGCAAACACAGTGTTCCCTTGAGGGGTCAAATATTTGCTTGAGTTTTATTTTCTGCACTGATGGAATTCCTACCTCCCCCTAAGTAGGGAAATCTAAGAGCTCCTCAACATAGAAAATGGATTTCAGACTTCATTAGGACCAGAATGTTCTCACTAGCTAACATTGTCTTCTCCCCACTAATAAAAAGATTGTTATCTTTAAGACTGCTTTCTAAGCTTACTATTTTCATGCAATATTTAAAAAAAGCTAAAACCAGAGCAAACTCTAGGTTATATGTTCCTTCCAAACATTTTTCTAATCAAATCTCCACTCTCTCTGGAATGCCTTTTTCCTCGTCCCTTAACTTGTTCTTTCTTTTATAAAGCCAATGACAGCATTCTGGAACATGTCAAGATGCAATGATAGTGTTCATGGGAAAATAGTATGAGCCACAAATGCTGTATTTTATCCCCTGAAGTTGTCTGAATTGCTCCAGAATCCTTTGTTTCCAGCAGGACCCCAGGCGTCTCCAGCTCCGCCAAGCTCCCAATAACTGATCCAGCGGATGGAAAATAACCAACAGCATTTAGAGGAGTCAGTTGGTTTGTTGCTTGTTTTGAACTTTCTTGGTCATGGATTTTTATGCAGTCTTTGACATATTAAAAATATTCCTGACTCTTCTCTTTCTGGAAGCAAGGATGATTAATAAAATGACATTTTTGTACCATGCGCAGAATTATTCTGAGGAGGAATATTTAGTACAAATATGGCATTTGAAGAAGCTTGCTACAAGTGTGCAAAGATCCAAGTGACAAAAACCTAAGTAATAAAGTTGTGTTCTAAACTATTTGTGTTCCAGGCAAGAATGAAGTGTGCCCTAATTGCCAAGCAGTTGACACCTTGAAGGAGCCTACTGGATCATTTTAACATTAAGCTTGAAAAAAAGTGTTTTCTCTGGCACAGCTTTATGAATCTCACTGATGGTAAGCACAGCAAAACCTCTATTTTGGAGGGGGAAAAAGTTATCTAAACCTTAAGAGTCAGCATGGCATAGTATGAAGGACACCAGCTTTTTAATCCCAAAACAACTCAATATTCAAGGCTCATGGCCTATCACTCACTTTACAACTAGTCATAAGATGCTCAACTTCTCTGAGCCACATATGTATACTGCCATGTGAGTGTAATAATAATTTATTTATGGTGTTTTCATAAGAGTTATGTGAGCTTATACTTCTAACATGCCTGGCAGGACGCTTTATTTTGATAAATTCTAGGGATGATGTTTCCAATGATGATGAGGGCAGTGGTGGTGGTAGGTGCTGGTGATGATGGAAAGAAATAAGGACAGCATGGCTGATGGGAAAGGATTGAGGCCAGTTTTCTATATCTATCAATCACTGCTTTCTATCTATGAAAGTTGAAAACTGACCAGCTATTACTCATCTGTAGAGTCTCAATTTGCAGGCCCTCCTCAATTTAGAGTTTGAAAAACATGCCTGATCACCAAGCAGCAACCAAGTCTGGATGAGAGAAGAACAGGACAGAGAGACAGGAGGGCATACACAGATGAAAACTTCACCTCCAGTAAATCAGTCTTTTCCAGCAATGCGTGCCCAGTACCATGCATCCAGGGTCATCACACAGGCTTGTTGACATACTGGGGTTCCTGTTTTGGTTCAGCCCAAATGTTTCCTGGGATTCAAACCAGTCAGCAATTTCTCATCTGACTGAGATGTAGAAATATCCCTCAATATGATACTGTTAAAAAGAATCTTTGTTCCCTGATATGCTAACAATTGGAAACAGGGCTGAAGGTGTTTCTTAAACATAAGATTTAGTGGAGGACAGAGGGATTGAAGAATTTGAGGTATGAAGCAGGTGGTAATAAATGTCACTAAGTGGAAAATATCCTAAGCCTGTTCCCAGAAACCAGAGGCCGTAGCTCAAGGCAGAGAATGACAATAATTAAATTGCTGAGATGCAGACAACATGCATAAATCTGCTGCCTCGAGCCTGGCTCTTGGATTCACTCTCCAAATCTCATTTTGGCAGCATCCTTTCTCACGTGAATCCCTTCTTTCTTCTCAGAGACCTCGGATGACTTCAGTCTGAGTGAAATGTAATGACTGTCAGACTTTTCTTTGCTTGTTTTTCCCTGTTTGTTCGGGTTTTATTTTATGCCACATCCTTCACATCTCTTCATTTCCACCTGGTGTATCACCTGGCTCAGGAGGGAAGACAGGAGATGACAGTTTAGCTTAGGAGCTCTCTGCTTCAATGGGTCATTGTGTAAGAGATTTCTCCCAGTTTCCTACCAGACAAGATGGATTTGAACCCAGGCTTATGTGACAAGCCTCTGGAAGCCACTGCACGGGCATTTTTCAGTCACTAAGCTAGCCCCTTCCTTCAGCCTGCTTTGAGACATCACTGAAGATCACGCTGGCATTGACTGTGAGAAAAGTACATTTAAAATTTGTCACGCTGAAGGAAGGGATTGGAAGTGTCAGAAGAAAGCCTCGTTTATGGTGCAAATGCCAAGGAAAAGGAAGAAATTTTAAAGCCACGTGCTTTCAGAATTCATAGATAAATTACCAACATTCCTTTTAGCAGCAAGATTAACTATGCGTTTGAGTGGGTTTTCAACTTGTGGATCTGGCATCAATCAAAGCTCTAACATAGGAGATCCTGTGTTTTGGAGAGCTTTGATGCTCCCAAGTCTTAAATCTTAGCAGTGGAGAAATAAAAATAAAGCAGCTCCCCTGCTTATGATGTGGCTATGTCCCAGTAACCCCATCATCAGCTGAAAATACAAGTCAAAAAGCATTTAATATTGCCAAATATCACAGCTTAGCCCAGCCTGCCTCAGGCATGACCAGGGAACTCAGATTACCCTATATAATTGGGCAAAATCATCTAACATAATTCGAATTTTGCATGAAGGTGTGTGATATCATGTAGCTTATGGAATATTTGTGTCCCCCAAACACGGCTGGCTGCTGCTTGTTTCCCTTGCTGGTCACCTAAGTGAGGAGAAGCTTCATCTCACCAGCACAGCATAATACCATGAGTGTCATACCACCAGTAAGTAGCCTGGGGAAAAGCTCAAACTTCAGATCGGAAGCGTGGTTTAAACTGAATATGTATTACTTGTACACCATCATAAAGTCAAAAACTCCTAAGGCAGCAGAAGTTTGGAATCATCTCTATTAAGGAAAACCACTGTTTTGAGAAGTACTGTAGCATCGCCATTCTTCAACCTTCCAAGTCTAGAGCTATAGCTATGCATGTTAGTGATCCCAGAATTCAAGACGCTGTGGCAGGAGGGTCGCCACAAGTTTAAAGGCAGCCTGGGCTACATAGTGAGACACTACCTCAAAAACCAAAAAGTCTAAATCAAGAGACTCAGCAACCAGGAGAGGAAGGACAGTGAGGGCGTCCAGAAGGAAAAGAAGCCTGGCAGGTAGTCTCTTCCCTCCACATCTTAAGATCTGCCCCTCTTGAAGACCCTCTTGATATTGTATACACCAACATTCCACAAGCATGTAACTTGAGAGAACATGGACCAGCATAAATGAATCAAGATTGAACTGTGAAATGGGAGAAGCTCTGCTTATTCTGAGGTGGTGTCTGTATCCCAAAGACTAAGATAAAAAGGGTAAGCTACGGATGCAACTCAATTGGTAGATTGCTTGTCTAACATTTACAAGACTCTGGATTCAACCTGGAAACCACATAAATCACACATGATGGAAACCACACACATGGAAGGTGGAGGCAGAAGGATCAGAAGGTCTTCCTCAGCTACATAGAAAGTTCAAGGCCAGCCTGGGCTACATAAGATCTTATCTCCACTCCCCTACTGCCCATCAATGCCTGAGACTGGTGGGAGAACTGACCCTAAGTTCACAAGAGTGGAAGAGCTGTCCCTGCCCCCTACCAGCTGCAAAGCTTGGGAGAGCAGACCCTGCACCTCACCTGGATGACACAATGGAGCCAACCCTGTTGATGGAGGTATGGTTGAGCCAGCCCCGAAGTTGTAAGCATGGGAGAACTGTCCCCACTACTCGCCTGTCTTGTGACAATGTGGGTGGGGGAGAGATGACCCCTCTTACTCTCCCCCTGCTGCCCCTTTCTGCCTGTAACAGACAAGGGAGATGATCCTCCCTCGTGCCAGCTGCAGCACTCAGTAAAGCAGGCCCTGCTCCTCCCCTAGGTAGCACAGCAGAACTGGCCCTGTTGTCTGAGGTGTGGATGACCCAGCCCTAATGTTTCGAGCAAGGGAGAGCTGTCCCCATTACTCATCTGACATATGGTAGCATGGGCAGAGGAGAAATGCCCTCCCCCCTCCCCAAACTACCCCTGTCCATCAACACCTGAGACAGGTGAAGGAGCTAGCCCTTGGTCACAAGAGCAGGAGGGCTGTCCCTGCCTCTCATCAGCTATGGCACTCAGGAGAGAGAGTGGCCACTTTCCTGGGCCACACAGTAGAGCTGCCCCTACTGGTATAGGTGGGGGAGAACCAACCCTGGGGGCATGAAAGCATGAGAACTGGCCCCACCCCTCACTCATTGTTGCAAGGGTGAATTATCCAGCCAGGGGCAATGCTGGAGAGCTCCCCCCTGGTGGTGAGGACAGGGGAGAAATGGCAGGCTGACCAACCATGCAGCTACCCAGACTCAGAACCAGGGTTATGACTTGGCCCACATCAACATCCACCCCATCTATGATCTGCTGGAGCACATGAAGGGGGCTGCCCCGCAGACCCAAAGCTGCAGGATCTCCACAACACAGGGCAACAACAGGATGTCCAAGAAGAATCTCAGTGAGGGCCCAGCATCGACAGAGTAGTAGAAAACCAGAGGTCTCAAACCAGACCAATGACTCTTTGCAATGAACACTTGCAAGTAAAGATATAGGATCAAAGGTAGCGGCGTGACTCCTTGTATCAAATTGCAGCTTCCATAATGAGATAATTAATTCTTTCCCTTTTTTTTCTTTTTACTCTTAAATTTTGTTTTATTTGAGAGTGGGTTTGCAGAGTAGCATCTCACAGACAGACCCACCCTCTGTGAGAAGTTTTGTGTTCTAGTCATCCTGGATGTTTTTCTAAAGGATACCTTTGCAGAGGACCAACCCCACAGCTTAAGAGATGTAAAACGTGAGCAGCTGTGTTCTCCATGCCTACCGTCTCTATGTCCCACTGCATCTGACTGGTGTGGATGTCACGGGAGGTATGAATCTACTTCCTTCCACCTCTACCACTGCCTGGTCCAGGAGAGAGAGTGGACAGTTCGTCTGACTGGGGAGTTTAATAAAGGAGAACTGAGCACAGCCAGCCACTCCTCTGTACAGTGGCCATACTCTCTGCTCATCCACCAGGGGGAGCGTCAGAGATTCACCCTTAGTCTGTGTGCAGGAAGCGAGAGGTTGAAGAGAAGGTCCTTGGTGGCCACCCATCTGCGTCTCATCATCAACTTGAGTGATTACTTTATTAAAAAAAAAAGCTGCTGCCCGGGCAGGACTGAGCAGCACCAAGAACTTCTGACTACAGCATTTCCCTCCTTACCCTCCCCCCTACTCCCACCCCCACCCCCCACTCCCACCCTCACTCCCCGCGCACTTCTACCTGTGAGAACCCTTAGGATAGATCGTATAGGCCCCACCTGGATGACCCAGAGTCAGCTCCTTAAGTATGAGCCATTTACAGCCTATCCCATGAACAACTGGTTTCCCTCTTCTGTTTACCTAGCATGTTCATAGGACCCGGGAATCGTGATATGGATAACTTTGGGGGACCATTATTCTATGTATCATAGATAGGCACATAAAAGCATAAACCAGGCCAGATATAAGTCCAGGTGGAGATATTCATTTTTATGTGAAAAATCTCTTGGTTCTTAAAGGTTTACAGCTAAATCAAAACTGTCTGTAGCAAAAACAAAATCTCCCCTCCAGAGGCCATGCTGAGAGTTCATGGTCTCTCTTCCCTGCCCAGGACAGCCAGTCCGAATCTGTGTTCCACTACCACAAGCCCGTCATGGCTTCTATCTGGGCTCCAAATGAACAAATCCAAATGAACAAATACTGTGTATGAAACAACAATTTCTTTCCAACAGTTTTCTTAGAGACTCAGATGAACACTGAACATCCCTATGAGCTGTGTAGGTAGAGATCATTAGTGATAAAGTCAGTGGGAGCTGGACACTGAGCAGACACCAGGCTCTACAATAAGTACTTCCTGCCCACTGATGTACTGCACCACAGTGACTCTATGAGATCAAACTGGCATTCCCTCCATTTGTAGAACCATCACGGCTCCGTGAGCCAGTTTCCTAAGGTAACACCCACTGAGTAGCCAAATTCTGATTTAGCCTAGGTCTGAGTCCGTAAGCCAGATTTTTCATTCTCCCATCATCCTGTTGATAGAGTCCTAACAAAAGGAAATAAACCCCACGGTTTCAAGCAGCTGAGTCACCTCCTCATGGATGAAGTGTTTGTGAAGTCCTCTGAGGTGCTTAGAAGAACAGTTTTGTGTCTCCGTTGCTTCTTTTGGTGACCCCAGAGGATTGTGCAGGAGTTGAGTTCGAAACAAGTTGAGCAAAGTCAGGGAGACAAGTAGATGCTGTTCTCTCAGATGAAGAAATCACCAAGATGCCCAGAGAAACTATTACTTCAAAGTTATGCACAAAAGACTCTGGCCATGCCAAGAAAGCCTTGAAAAGGAACTCTACATCCTGGCAGACTTCCCATGGGATTCAATTTCTAGTCTAGAAAAATAGCTACTGTAACCTATGCACGTCCTGAGTGCCTCCCT
Source organism: Peromyscus eremicus (assembly GCF_949786415.1). Lineage (NCBI taxonomy): Eukaryota > Metazoa > Chordata > Mammalia > Rodentia > Cricetidae > Peromyscus > Peromyscus eremicus. The sequence goes on from NC_081426.1 coordinate 39,445,164, forward strand.
TGTTACTTGTCATGAAGTATGGGACCCAGAGATTCTAGTATTGATGTTTCTCAGGATGGCTCTGCTTGGGACTGGAGGGATTGTTCAGCAGTTATGTGTACTTGTTCTCCTGTAGAGGACCTGGGTTTCACTCCTAGCACATGGTGGTCAACAACATCTAGAACTTCAGTTCCAGGACTTCAGAACCAGGTATGCATATGATATGCATACATTCATACACTTGGGAAAAACAATCATACACATAAAATAAAATTTAAGAATATAAAAAAGGAGCTTTATAATGGCTCTACTCTGCCACTACTGCTCCCTCTTGACTTTCCTTCTTAGGCATGAGTAAGTGGTCTCACATTTCTGGCCACTGTCTTCTCATAGAACCTTTGATTTGCCCCCTCTCCCTGTCCAGTGAGGAAACAGATTTCCTGTAAACATTGGGCAGCTTCCTGGAATATCAGAACATTCTGCAGAAAAGAAAAAGCAATATGCCCTCACCAGGAACCATGCAACTTTTCAATAAAGGGCTTTCTCTGCCATATATCTTTGAGGTCCCAGAACCTAGCACAGTGCCCACAAATCTGTGCTCAGGGGAATGAAGAGGAAACAGAAAAGCATTGTATTATTGCATGTGTAGTAAACTCAGATAAACAGGACAAGTACATGAAGATACTACTTGGATATATAAACAAACTCTTACCTAAACAACACAAAAGACCAACATCTCCACTAGAACTCACTGAAGGAATATTGGCAACACTTTTAAGGAAGGAGCCCACTCCCCAGAACCTTGGCCTTGCCAGCCAGTACACTGTCGCTGAGTGATCTGTTGCCGAAGTGTGACCTTCTGGCAGCTCAGTGATCCAGCTTCAGCCCAGAGCAGTTCTGGATGTCTCCTAGAGACCAGTGCACCAAGAGCTGGAGCACCTCATCAATCTTAAAGTTACACAATCCATGGTATGATTGAAAACAAGGGCAATGCTGTGCAGTTAAACACGAGCAAAGTCATTCATCACCCTCAGCATCCCCTAGTTAATTCAGCCTGGTTCGGTTGTTAGACTCTCTGAATTTAAAACTGTAGAATTAAAACAAAGGTTAGCTATCCAGGGATCTCTGAAAGTCGGGTTCAAGGCTTAAAGCCTAAGTCTAGAGCAAATTCTGAAGACAAATGATAATGGGATGGGAAAAAGGAAAAGGGGGAGGAAAGAAGAGGGAAAGGAATAGGTTACCACATCTTAAGTACCTTACTCTCACACTAACATGGAGGATTGCAGTTGAGTACTCATGAAAACGTTTTCCCTCTTTCTGTCATATGGAAGGGGCACACTTCCCTAACATCTTCACAGTTAGGTGAGATCATGAGACAAGTTTAATCGGAACCCTGCATGTTCCCTTTCCCTGCTGGATAATCACACGAGAATCAAAGGCTAGACCTGTGACAAGATGGCAATGTCACAACACTGATGTTTCACTCTGGAAACATTCATATCTACAACT